>NW_019154086.1:66581797-66873742 GCF_002288905.1 Enhydra lutris kenyoni | reverse complement strand
GAGAGAGAGAGAGAGAGAGAGAGAGAGAGAGAGAGAGAGAGAGGCTGATTATACTACTGAATTGGAATTAGCACTTCTGGTATAGTCAAGGGGCTTACCCTAAATCATTCACTGTTCTTGCTTTTTACCAAGAAGGCTGAATTTGAGTTTGAGGTTAGTTTATGGACTTGAAGAAAGGCATTTCTATGCAGAGTTAGCAGGACCTTGTAGGATTTGAAGCTGCAAGCCTGACTTTTACACAGTGCCCTAGATAAAGAAACTGATTGTCATACTGCTAATTACTAATGTAGGCATTTGTGTATGTGTGTGTCTTTTCTTTTTTCAAATGTATATGAATACTTTCAGCAAATATTTGCTGTTGACTGTATTTTAGTCATTTGAGGTCCATAAATCATGTATCCAAAACTTTTGAAGCCAAATGTTTTCAAAGTTACAGTTTTTCAAATTTTAGAAAGGCAGTAAGGAGCATCTATCATATATACAGCTCCAGCAAACCCTGTGGCACCACTCCTAAGCAAACCTCTGAATACTTCTGCAGTGAACCCTATGAATAGTTACACTAAGTGGGATAATTAAGATAATGAATAGCCTTGCCTCTCTTCAGGCTTTGCTGCCAGATGATGAGTTCAGATAAGAAGTGCAGCCACAATTTAGAAAAGAATATTGCATAGTTATTAGCTTTTTGAAATTGCAAACAAGGGATTGTGGATGTGGAAAATGAAGGTATAGACTTTTGCTAAGGAGGGTATGGAGTTAAGGGCCCTACGCCTGCTTTCTTCTTCAGTTGGATTAGGTTTTAAATGAAATAGTACCTTAATTTTCTGTCTCCATTATTTTTCTTCACATAGTAACAGGTTTTAGGCAGTGATGCTGACTGATTTTATATGCTAATACAGATTATCATTGACTCTTGAGTTTGCTAGAAATAGCAGATAAATGATTTTGAGAGCTTTTAGCCAGGGTACACATAGTCTTGACAGCTGCATAGACCCTGAGATGCAAAATGCCCAGATATAAAATTCATCCCCTCAGAGCTGTGTAGTCAAATTATTGCTCCTTTTTTCATGAACAGTTCCAGTTAACACACCTTTATGTAGGGATGTTTGCATAATCTATGCTAGGGTTTCTCTATTGTCAGCACTATTAGCATTTTGAGTCAAATGATTTTTTTGTTGTGGGGGCTGTGCTGTGCATTTTAAGATGTTTAGCAGCATCAAAAAAAAAAAAGATGTTTAGCAGCATCTTTGGTATCAACTCACCAAATGCCAGTAGTAGCCTTCCTCTTCCCACTTGTGACAATCAAAAATGTCTCTAGACTTTCGTTGCCCAGTGCTTCCTGGGGCAACAAATTCCCTAGTTGAGGACAGTGAGTTGTGTGCTTAGGGACATTTATATATGTCAATCTATCATTAGGGTTAAACTCTTCATTATTTTGCCTTACTCAGCTTTAGTTAAGCAGGTGCATCAAAAAGTTCCCACCTGAGTTGCTTATATAGCTGGTGATTATATCTTTCCTACAAATGGCCTCTTCTTTACCAGTGCTTCTCACAGTTTAAGGTTCATTTGGATCACCATGAAAATTGAAGCTCAGGAATGTCAGGAAGGTATAAAGCCCAATGCCACACTATCTCTCCAGGAAAGAACATAAACTATTACCTCACCCTGGTCCATACACACTGTTTTTTTTTCAAGAAACATTCTCTGTGTTGGAGAAACTATCAACCTAAAGAAAAATTATCTTAATCATTGTGTTTGAATTCTCTTTAGTTCATATCTCATAGGGCAGTGGTTTCTAAATGTTTGCTCTTTTATCTCCTAAAATAATTTTATTATGTACAACTAGTTTGTTCATATATGGTATAGTCATAGCACTTCCTTTAGCAAATATTATCTACCCTTTCTCAGCTTATTGAGGTATAATTGACAAAACTATAAAATATATAAATTATATAACATGATTTTATATATATATATATATATATATATATATACACACATACATATATATGTATATATATAGTGAAAGGATTCCAAGTTAACATATTCATCACCTCACATACTCACTTTTTGTGTGTGTGAGAATGCTGAAGTTCTACTCTCTTAACAAATTTCACTTATACAATACAGTATTATCAGCTGTAGTCACCATGTTATATATTAGATCCACAGACCTTATTCATCTTTATAACTGAAAGTTTATACCCTTTTACCACCTTCTTCCTGTTTCCTGCCCCCACCCCCATCCTGGCAACCACCTCTCTACTTTCTGTTTATATAAAGATCAGCTTTTTTTTTTTTTTTTTTTTTTTTTTTTTTTTTCCTTTTTATTTTTTCATCTGCTTTTTTTTTTTTTTTTTTTTTTTTTTTAAGATCCCCATGTAAGTGATACCATGCAGTATTTGTCTTTCTCTGTCTGGCTTATTTCAGCTAGTGTAGTGCCCTCCAGATTCTCTGTGTTGTTGCAAATAGCAGGATTTCCTTCTTTTTTAAAGCTGAATAATAGTCCATCTCATCACATTTTCTTTATCTCTTCATCTGTTGTCAAGACACTTCAGTTGTTTCCATACTTTGGCTATTGTGAATAATGCTGCAGTGAACATGAGAGTTGAGATATCTCTTGAGAGATGGTGATTTCATTACCTTTGAGAAGTGGGATTGCTAGATCATAATGGTAGTTTTTAAAGATTTCTTGAAGAACCTCCATATTGCGTTCCATGGTTCCATTTACATTCCCACCAACAGTGTACAGGAGTTCCCTTTTCTTCACATCCTTGCTAACACTTGTTACCTCTTGTCTTTTTGACAGTAGATAAGATGTGAGGTGATACTTCATTTTCATTTCCCTGATGACTAGTGATGTCGAGCACCTTTTCATATACCTGTTAGCTATATGTATGTCTTCTTTGGGAAAGTGGCTGTTCAGGTTCCTTGCCCATTTTTTAATATATTTGGGTTTTTTTGCTATTGAGTTGTATGAGTTCCTTATATATTTTGGATATTAACCCCTTATTGGAAATATCATCTGTATCTTCTCCCGTTCCATAGGTTTCCTTTTTGTTTTGTTGACAGTTTTCCTTGCTGTATAGAAGCTTTTAAGTTTGACAGAGTTTCAATGTTTATTTTTCCCTTTTCTTCCCTTGCCTGAGGAGACATATCTAGAAAAATGTTTTATGGCTGATGTCAGAGAAATTACTGCCCATGTTTTCTTCTAGGAGTTTTATGGTTTCATGTCTCACATTTAGGTCTTTAATCCATTTTGAGTTCCATTTTTGTGTATGGTGTAAAAGAATGGTCCAATCTCATTCTTTTGCATAAGCTGTCCAGTTTTCCCAGCACCATTTATTGAAGAGACTCTTTTTTCCATTATGTATTCTTGCCTCCTTTGTCATAGATTAATTGACCATATGTAAGTATGGATTTATTTCTTGGCCTATTCTGTTCCATTGATCTGTGTATCTGTTTTTGTGCCAGTGCCATACTGTTTTGATCACTATAACTTTGTAGTAGATCTTGGAATCTGGGATTGTGATACCTCCAGCTCTATTGTTACTTCTCGAGATTGCTGTGGCTATTCAGGGTCTTTTGTGGCTCCATACAAATTGTGGTATTAATTCTGTGAAAAGTGTTGGTGTTTAGTAGGGATTGCATTAAATCTGTAGATTGCTTTGGGCTGTATGGACTTTTTTTGTTGTTGTTAAGAATTTATTTATTTAGGGACGCCTGGGTGGCTCAGTTGGTTAAGCGGCTGCCTTCGGCTCAGGTCATGATCCCAGCGTCCTGGGATCGAGTCCCACATCGGGCTCCTTGCTCGGCGGGGAGCCTGCTTCTCCCTCTGCCTCTGCCAACCACTCTGTCTGCCTGTGCTCATGCTCTCTCTCTCTCTCTGACAAATAAATAAATAAATTCTTAAAAAAAAAAAAGAATTTATTTATTTATTTGTCAGAGAGAGAGAGAGAGAGAGAGAGAGAATGCGAGCACAAGCAAGGGAGAGGCAGGCAGAGAGAGAAAGAAGCTCCCAACTGAACAAGGAGCCTGATGGGCAGGACTTGATCCCAGAACCTGGGATCGTGACCCGAGCCAAATGCAGATGCTTAACTGATGGAGCCACCCAAGTGTCCCAGTACGGACTTTTTAACAATATCGGTTCTTCCAGTTGATAAGCATGGAATATCTCTTTCCATTTTTTGTGTCATCTATTTCTTCCATCAATCTTTTATAGTTTTGGAGTACAGGTCTTTCATTTCCTTTCTCTTGGCATAAAATTCAAAAAACATTGCTAAGACTGATAGGGAGGAGATCACCCACTATTTTCTTCTAGGAGTTTTATAGTTTCAGGTCTTACATTCAAATCTTTAATCCATTTCCAGTTGATTTTTGTGTGTAATATAAAAAAGTGGTCCAGTTTAATCTTGTATATGTGAATATCCAGTTTTTTCAGAACCATTTTTTGAAGAGGTCCTTTCCCTACTGTGTATTCTTGGCTCCTTTGTTGAAATTTAATTGGCCATATTAGGATTTTTTTTTCTCGGCTCTTTTTTCTGTTCCATTGATGTCTGTGTCTGCTTTTTATGCAAGTACTGTACTGTTTTGTTTGCTGTAGCTTTGTGATATAGTTTGAAATCAGTGATCATGATGGCCCCAGTTTTGTTCTTCTTTCTCAAGATTGCTTTGGCTATTCAGGGTCTTTTTGTTTACATGCATATTTTAGGATTTTTTTTTTTTTTTTGTATTTCTGTGGAAAATGCCTTAGAGATTTTGATAGAGATTACCCTGAATCTGTAGATTGCTTTGGAAAATAATACTAATCCTTATAATCTGTGAACATGGAATATCTTTCCATTTATTTCCATTTATTTATTTCCATGTCTTCTTCAGTTTATTTAATCAGTGTTTCACATTTTTCACTGTGCAGATTTTTTTTACCTCCTTGGTTAGATTTATTTCTAAGTATTTTTTTCATTTTATTCATTTTGTTGCTATTGTAAAATGGGACTATTTCCTTAATTCATCTTTCTGATAGTTCTAAAAGGATTTTCTGATAGTTTATTCTAAAAGGACTTTTAAAAACACATCTTAGGGGCGCCTGGGTGGCTCAGTGGATTAAGCCTCTGCCTTCAGCTCAGGTCATGATCTCAGGGTCCTGGGATCGAGCCCCACATCGGGGTCTCTGCTCAGCGGAGAGCCTGCTTCCCCCTCTCTCTCTGCCTGCCTCCCTGCCTACTTGTGATCTGTCTCTCTCTCTCTCTCTCTCTCTCTCTCTGTCAAATAAATAAAATCTTTTAAAAAATTTTTTTAAAAGAAACATTTTAAAGCTGCCATCTACAAATTTACTCAAGGTTTAAATAACTGCATAAGATATATATTAACATTTGCCATATAATCTAAAATCTAAAATGTCACCGTTGGCAAACCAGTCACCTAAATCAGATATTTAGGAATAGTCTGACTTCATTTCTCAACTTAGGTAAATGTGTAAATACATATCTCTTTGGCAACCATTTTACTCCTAAAAGGGATAAGGCACAGCAGCTTGCCCTGAGTTGTTCCCAGAGAAAGAAACAAGCACTGCTTCCCCCAGTGGTTCTGAAGCTGTTGCTGTGCTGCTTTCATGGGACTCTCAGGCGTAAGTCTTTCTGTAGTTGTCCCTGTGTCTGTGCTGTGCTCCAGAGAAGTTTCCAGCCCAGGAAGATGCATTTGGTAAAATTTTAAGTTGGAAGACTGTTTTGAAAGGATTGGTGCAGAGCTGGGAGCACAGACACTTGCTCTGGAAAGTCTTTGTGTACCCTCAGGGTAGGTGTACCCCAGTCTCGAAGATTATTGTCTTGGAGTACTTACATTCATGTTCAAGTACTGATAGCACAGGATTATAGGAATAGTCACTGAATCCTGTCCAATAAAAACAGGTTGTGGAAGCTGGTTTTATGGACACAAATGGAGGTAGTTAAATCCAAACTAGCTTAAAGCAGTGTCTCATTACAGCTTTTCTTTAGAGTTTCTGTTATGGCTTAGAACTGTTATAACTTATTGTGGTTTATCACTATTATTATGTGCAATACCAGTTCCTTGTTTTTTTAAAAATTTCACATCTGTCATCTTGAATGTTCTTTGGTATTAACCATAAGGTTGGTTCTTTATTACAAATTACACATTCAGAGGGTCTTTTTAGTTTTTATTTACATACACATATGTCAGCACACATGTGTGACTATATTTTGTCTCCTCTATGTGAGACACCAAATGAAGTAATATTGATAACACATATGAAACAGATGGTTTGTCTAAAATGTTCTAATTCTGATACCAATTATAATTTATAATTTTTATCACTTTTGATTTTGTCTTACTTATCTGCATTACAATGAACCCTACTAAAATATAAGCTTCTTGAGAATTGGGCACATGTCTGATTCATTTGTTTCTTCTACAAATATGTCTACCACAAAGCCCCTTACATGTGAAGGGTATCGACTGTTTGTTTTATTTGTTTACACAAATGAGTGTTTTTTGAATGAATGAAGGAATGAACAAATATACCTTCCTCTGGAAATATTGTAGTATTGCCCTGAATAATTTTATTCATTTTTTTAAAAGAAGATGCTCTAGTGTTTACTCTGTGCATGGTTTCAAGTGTTCAAGAAAATGAGGTATAAATGGTTTTCCCATTGATGTTTTCCAAAGGTTATTGGACTTCAGAAAGAATTAAGACTGTTGCAGCATCTCTTCTTTCAGATTCCTGCATTAGAACTATATGTGCTTGCTTGGTTGACAAGAGAGATTGGTGATAAATGTCCACCTCAAGCCCCTCACTCTCCTTTGGCTATTTCATCTCTGCAAACAAAGGAGCAGTTCTTTTATTTTTTTGTTAGAGTCCAGAGCTCTGCTGGACAAATATATTGCACAAGCAACATTAATCAGCAACAGCAAATGAAATTGGAAAGGAAATATTCTTCTATAATCTGACCACCCTAATACATCAATTGTTTCTGTTTTTCCAGATTCTTTTCCAGTTGTTTTTTTTTTTTTTTTACACCTGGCCCATATAAATAAATGTACGTTGATTATCAAGCAATAAAACCAATTCCACAAGCGATTAATGGCATTATGTTGCTTCTGTTAGCTGAAGAAATCAATATGTAAGTAGAGAACAACTTCAGAGTCTGCTTACCTTCTCATCTGTCATTTTTAGGAGACACGTACTCCACTGTATTTATTATATGGATCTTGATTTAAGTTTTTGATGTTATGAATATGGCAAGACTTGTTCATTTAATTTGCAAACAACAAAGGACTGTAGTTAGTACTGGAGCTATACTGAGATGAACAGGGGAGGGTTCATTCCTGTTCTCAAAGCATTTGTAGGCTGTTGGGAAAGAATGAGCAGATAGTTCCAGTGCAGTTCAGTGAAGATTCCAGAGCAGTAGTTCTCAAACTTCTTGGTCTCATTACTCATTTATACTTTTAAAAATTATTGATGACTCTAAAGAGCTTTGATTATATGATTTATATTTTTCAATATTAACTATATTAGAAACCCAGACTAAGATTTTTTTAATGTTTGTGTATTTATTCATTAAAAATAATAACCCATTGTATACCAAGATGTTTTATGAAAAATAACTTTTTCAAACCAAAAAACTAAGTGGAAAGTGTTGCATTATTTCCTGTTTCTGCAAATTCCAGTGTCTGGCTTAACTGAGGACAGCTGGTCTCAGTTCTTTTTCATACATTCTGTAACCTGTCAGAACAGTGACATCACAAAACGTCATGTAGCCTCTGGAAAACTCCTTGTACACTTGTAAGAGAATGAGAGTGAAAAAGATAGTGTTATTATAAAAATAACTTTGAACTTGCAGAGCTCTTGAAAGGGGCCACACTTTGAGGACCATTTCTCTTGAGAATAGACAGTTGAAGCATAAATGACAAATACGTCTTTCTCTGGAAAAGCCTCTAGTTTGGGTTGTCAGCTTCTGCCGTGAGTGAGCCCTTCACTTCATCCAGATTCACTGACCTAGTCACTGCTCCTGTGTTTCCATCATTAATAAAATTAGTTGTTTGTTCTCTACCTTGGATAGATAGAAGATCCTCTGCCTTCGATACCTCTCTCTCAGTTCTTAGAAAAATCCTAAATGACAAAACTGTCTCCCTAAAACACTGTGTTTTGTTTGAAACCATAATTTGATATAAGGTCATGGAAACCACTGAATTGCCTGGTTTTTAAAATGCATCAATCCACAGTGCTATGCAGGTCAGCTGACATTTAACTAATTTCAGATCTTTATGAAGCAGTTACAATGATGACCTACCATGTGCAAGGTACCATGCTTGTTATTTGTCAGTTTCCCTTTTTCTGTCAAAACCTGGAAACCAGTATACTTTTCATAGCTCTGGTTATACCTTATAGTAGTTTCCCATCAACAAACACATGGTGTGATATACCAAATTCTATTTGATCTTTTCTTAAGATATATGAAATATTGTTCATTCTAGTCCTAAGTGTATAACTTTACTTTGATGGGCCTCAGTTTCTATATTTGCTTTTATTCTTTCAGAACTAGTTTAATACATTACGTTTTCTTCCTGACTTAAATGTTAATCACTAAAGCAGAAACTATGTACATTACGCTGATTTATTCATTTTTGTATCTGCTCTCACGGCTAGACTTTAATAGTGTGGTTATGATTATATTCTACCATGTCTTTTAGCAACTCTTATTAGTATATAATTTTAATTGTCGCATTGCATTGATAGCAGCTACATTCATAGTTAAATAACCACAGAGCTCTAAGCAGTTTGCAGAGTAATTATATGCAATTTTTTGGAAAGCTTCCTTAGGCTGAGATAGGTTCTTAATGATCAGGCTTGTAATTTATGTTTCTTTGCTCTACTCCCTTTTTCAATGGGACTTTTCACTGTTTAGTCTGATTTTTAGGAGCACTCATAAAAATAGCTATGACCAGTCTTTTTTATTCAATGTGTGCTACTTCCTTTTATTTCTCTCACAAGTCAGAGGTTTTTTAAAAAATTACAGCTACAGCATACCATAGTCATAATGTAATGCTCAATTCATTTGACTTGGTCAGTAAGATCTAGAACAGTAACACTTTTTTTGGCATCTGCTAGCTGAGTATGAGTGTACATCTGTGTCTGCTTTATGTCCTTATTATTGAAGATCCTGTCATCATCACTGAGATCATTTAGAGACACCATAAATGGGTCCAGATCCAGCAAGCTGAGTTACTGCTTTCCTTCATTGTGAAACAGGAATTGGGGCATGAAGTGACAGAGGAGGTTTTAGCTGGTGTCAGAGGAATATATTGTAAAAATGGGGCACCGTGAGTCAGGACTTTGCATTATCTGAACAATTTTGTTTGGATCCCCAGGGATTACAAGAAGTGAAATAATAAGATGAAAATAGTCAAATGACCTGTTAATTATAAGGAGCTTGTGAGCCTTTAGCAGAAAAACAGGATCCTTACAGGAGCCTGTGAAACTCTCAAATTGGACAGAGGGACAGGTGTTGGGGCAAATCTCACTCTTCCTTAAAAACAGGGAAAAAAAAAAACAAAGACACTGAGTGAGACCCAGTGTCTCCTAGAAAGAAAAAATTGCTGAAAGGTGTGGTTTCAGACCAGAAAAAGGCCACTTTGAGAGCTCACAGGCACAGAGCTTTGAGAGTAAGGCTATAAGGAGAGTATTTTCATTTTGAGACCATAGAATCTGGGTTAGAAAAGACTCCACACCCAATCAAAGGGCCAGGTGCGGACTTGGAAAGGTGCTCAATTTAGGCCTGAGAGAGGAAATCGGAACATGGAAGTGATGATAGGGATAGCACATATAATCTGTTCTAATTACTTAGAAACCAGATTATGTGTTGTCTCTTTAGTGCTATATTGTCAGTTAAGGAACTTTCTGTAGAAAGAACCATTGGATGATGGATGTTCATTTAATACCACTAATCTGATGCCTCTCCATCCCCCATTTTAATTTTCGTATTAATAAAAATATCTACCCAAATGGATTTTTTTTTTGCCTTGCTTTGAATATGTTACAGCTATAAAGAAGGAGCTTTGAAAAAACAATTACTGCAAATACACTGCTACACTAAGGAGCTTATTCTTCTTTTTGTGTTCTTACCCCCTCACATACTCTGAATGAGGTTCTTAATTATTTGAAAAAGATCCCTCAGATCACTATTTTAACATTTTCTCTTTTTCAGACTTTTCATTTCAATTGCTGCTATGCCAAAAACAAAACAAAAACATACACACCCAAAAAAATCCCTAGCCCAGTCTTTCATCAGATTGAGACTTCAGGTCCTTAGCTGACTGAATTTTAGGTGGACATCTCCCTGATCTTTTAAGGCCTACCTGGGCCAACCACAGCCATGATGGCTTCCTTTTGCTGTTTTATCTCTCTCTACAGAGAAGCATTCAAAAAACTACCTAGTAGGTGATGCCTTGGGTTGCCACAGATATGAGTTTGCTCCTGTATTATTCAGAGTGCCTTGTCTGGGACACAGCATATATAGCTGCCTTTAGGTTTAAGTTGGTGATGGTGGTGATAATATTGGGCTTGTCCCCAGGTTCCTAACATTTTGTTTATCATTCTTTCCACTCCTTCCTCTCTCTTTCTGTGGTTGATTTTGTACTCTTTCTGATTTGTGTTCTTCTGAATCTTATCCTTTTGCCCCAAGGTAGCCTTCTTTAGGATAGGGCTCATGTCCTCTCTACTCCTCCAGCAGTAGATGGCAGTAAACACTGCAGGTAGCTGAGTGGCAAGGGACAGGCAGGATACCTGACAGGGAGCAAGTTATACTTGCCAGTGATGCAGCATCAGTGGAAAAGAGGCAATAGAAGGGACGTAGGGTAGTGCCAGAAGGAGAAATTCAGATTCTGGTGTTCATTTTTCAAGCCAGAGTTGAATCGTGGCTTTTCTGCTTCTATCTAGTACTACTGAGAAAGCAATTTAACTTCTATGAGTCTCACTTTCTTTATCTGTAGAATGGGAATAATACTGGAGACTCCCTCATAATAGTGTTGTTCTGAGGACTAAGTAAAACAATCCATATAAAAGCTCCTAGCATTCTGCCTGTCACAATGTGTATCGGTTATTAGAAGTAGGAAACTGTCATGGTGAGGCAAACTAGAAGAGCACCTCAGCCTCAATGGACTGGCCTAAAGTAGGAGTCACCTAGGAGAGAGAGTCAGAATGCATACTAGAATGAAAGATATGATTACCTAATCTGTTTACCGTGATTTACTTTCAGGCCATTAATGGATCTTTTTAGCCACATACATAGTTAGCACATTGACTGTCATTTTAGGCCAGGATTTCTCAGCCTTGACACCACTGACATTTTGGCCTGAATAATTCTTTGTTATGGGGGCTGTCCTGTACATTGTAGGATATTTAACATCCCTAGCCTCTACCTACTCAATGCTGGAATAACCCCGTAACCCCCAACTCAGTTGTCACAACCAAAAGATGTCTCTCAACATTGCAAAAAACCTGGGGACAAAAGTCATCTTTAGTGGAGAACGACCATTTTAGGGCACAAGTAATTTTTTGGAAAACTTCTATTAGATCTCTTTGTTAGTTGTCTCTGATATTCATACTGCTTTTCATAATCTGCTGCTCAAGTGTATGTGGGATTAGCCAGTATTTTCCATTTCTCTTTGGTTTACAGATCTATGCCACAGCTCTTCTCCCTTCATGGTAAAGAATAATGTCGTGAATGTGCATCATTCAGTGAAATGCCAGCATATCACAATGGATGCTAGTAGCTCACCTTCCCAAAGCCTATCTAATGTTCTGCTCATCTTACCCCTGTTCTTCATTCCTGGAGTTTGAACATGACCTTCTTTGCTGGGATCAGATACTCTTAGACTTGT
This sequence comes from Enhydra lutris kenyoni, assembly GCF_002288905.1. NCBI lineage: Eukaryota > Metazoa > Chordata > Mammalia > Carnivora > Mustelidae > Enhydra > Enhydra lutris. The sequence continues at coordinate 66,861,850 of NW_019154086.1, read as the reverse complement.
CTACTTGGGTACTCAGAGGCAGTGTGGGCTGACTTACTTGGTGCCCACCTGGAGGGAACAGTCTTTTTCTGTATATGCTGCTTCCTGCCAGGTATGGTTTCTCTAGTGAAAAATGTGAAGAAGACTACTGAGGATGTTTTATAATGTTTTTTGTTGAGCAATTCAGAAATATATATATATATATATAAAGTAATAGGTTGAAGAACACCGGAATTGTCTGAGAAGCAAGTTGTTTGAGGTTTTCATATTGTTATATAATTAACTTTGTAATTAATTTGCTCAGTTTTGACTCTAACCAAGTCTGAACTTCAGTTTTGAATGGTAGATTGGCATTCTTAAATATATAATATGTGTTTAAAACTATGTATATTAAAGGTAAATTGTATCTTTCTCTCACCTCATCCTTCATTTGCCCATACCCCTTTCTGAACCTATAACCACTGTACATATTTTCTCTTATAGGTATTTCTAGAATGTTTTTATATGAGTAAACAAGCAAATATAAATAAAGATTCTTATTCTTCTTTATACAAGAAATAGCATTCTGTAACTGTTCCTCTGTCACCTTGATTTTTGCAGTTCGACATTTTCTTAGAGATCTTTCCATTACATCAGGATTCTTAAGCAGGGGTAGGAAAAAGGAATAAAAATCAGCATCACTGCTAAATAAAATCCTCACAACTTCATGCTAAAGAAATTAAATTTGTAGGCTTTTTAAAGTCAAATAATATAGAGGGAATCATATACTTTTGCTGTTTTAAAACTTTTAAAAGAAAGTTCATATAAAAGATAATTTTAAGATAAATTGTAATAGTAATATTATTTGATTATAATTTTTACAACAGCACCTTGATTACTATATATCTGTCTTTAAAATGTCTGTGTGTAGCATCTGTATTTTCTTAGCTGAGAAACTGAGGCCCAAGCAGATTGCATAGCGTGCAAGGCCATTATCATGGTAACCCTGGAACTGGAAACTGGAAGACTCCAATTCCCAGCTACTATCCAGTGTAGGATTTAGCTTATAGAACTAGACAAGCAGATTAAAGGTCTACTCTTTGCAACTTGATCTTACTTAATCCTTATAACAATGTTATGAAGTATTATTTCCATTTTATAGATGAGGGTACAAACCAAAAAAACTAGAATTTAGACAGGTTAAATAATTACCAAAGAGCACTGACTGTAAAGCTTGTGTTCTTCACACTTAAACCAGACTACATGCTAGAAAGCCAAGAGTACTGACCTTGAAAGAGTTTCCTCTTTCTCCCATCCCATGTTTTTAGTGTTCATTTGTTCATTCCTGTACTCTCCCACCCACACCCCACCTTGGCTTCTTGACTCCTATCTTTGTTCACTCTGCTACAGGCATGCCACCTTCCTTGTTCCTTGAACACAACAGGGCCTGTGTTTTTTGTACTGGTTACTTCCCCAAGGATCCACCCATCTCCCTCATCTCATTTAGTACCATCTAGTATACTATATTTTACTTATTTAATTGGCTGTCTCTCCTACTAGAATATAAACTTAATGCAAGTGGGTAGGGGTGTGTGTGTGTGTGTGTGTGTGTGTGTGTGTGTGTGTGTGTGTATGCTTTACTCAATAACTGGTCAATTACTGTCAGTTTTATTCAATGCTATATTTTTAGTTCAGGAACAGTACTTGGTACTTAATTGGTATTCAATAAATATTTGAACAAATACCTATTCTGCTTTTGAACTGAATACTGTGTTAAGGATTAAGGTTGTAACTATAAGCAGTAGGCACATAATAAGTAGTTACTTCCCTCTACAGTGAATGAGTAAGTTACTGTTTATTGAGCAATTATTATATGCCATGTACCATGCTAGTCCTGGAAACAGTCATAGAAGGCAAGTGTTATTGTCCTCATTTCACAAAAAAAGCAATTGAGGCTCAGAAGTTAGATAATTTGCCAAAGGTTCTGCTCGTTAATTGGCAGAAACAGAATGCCAGTACAGTTTTTATAACAAATCCTGTTTCTCATCACCATGATATACATCGACAGCTCCTATCACATATATATTATGTCCCAGCCTCTCCAGTCAGTAATTGTGTTGTAAGAGTCTGTCTGTCAAAGGCATAGAAAATCACTGCCACTTACAATCTTGTTTTGTCACAGTATTTCTGTATAGGTTCATGATTACTTTGAGCCTTGATGATGAGACATTAATAAATATTCTCTTAATTACTGTAATAATAAAGCAAGTTTAGTCACTTGGCATAAATTCATAAATATTTTTGGATGGTTTAAAAAATTGTGACTTTGCCAGTAAAAACATCTCATGTTCCCCAGAGGAGGAGGGTTTGTCATAAATACCATTTCCGTTGAACATTTCAGGGAACTTAAAGTTCTCGGAAAATATTTTTAACAGGCAGCCTTTTCTCAGGCAAACTTCAAGGGCATAATACCATATACCCTTAAAAGTGTGGGTGCATTTGCTTTATCTTATTAAGAATGTTTATAGGTATTTCTCTTATTGTTCAGAATTCATTTATATTTGGATGTTTCTTACATGTCTTAGTGGATTGAGGTAAACAGACATGGATTCTTTAGAAGAGCATTCTGATATAGCTGCAGAACTTTTTTAATCTCCATTAGTCCCCCTTTTTTTTTTCTCTTCCCAGATCACGAGTTATCGCAAATAGGTATTTTGGAAGATTAGTATAATTCCTTTCTCTAAACACTTATTCTTTGGTAGGTTGCTTTTCTTTTTGTATTTTCTCTCTTTTAAAAAGTTACAAAGATTATATCCTTTTCAAATCTTACTCTGAGCCAAAAAATATTTTTTTTAAGCCTCTAGTTCCTGTAAGTCTTTAAGGGGAAAAAAAAAAAAAAAGGCTTTCTTCTCTTATTTGGCTTTCATACGTTAATTCACTGTGTTCGTGTTCGGTTTGTCAGATTTAACATAAAAGGCCAAAGCAGAGAGCAGTCATGTGCCAGAATGGATGAGTTCACTGGTTTTCACCTCCTTGTAGTCTGGCTGCCTTTACAGAGGCCGTGGCTAACGTGGTATGCTTGGGAAACCAAACGTTTCCCAACTTGTTAGTGGGAAATTAAAACTTCAGAAATTTAGAAACCACAACAATGGAGGCTTATATTTTATTGTGACTACTGAGTCACACAGTTTGCCATGATAAACAGGCTACATAGGAGCCACAAGAGTAAAATGTGAAACATTTTGATCCCTAGAGAATTCCACCCCATCCCTTCCATTTTAGCTACAGTAAATCAGTAAATAAGGGGCAAAGGAACTACGAACATTTGATAGCACTAAATAGTAGTCACAGGTCAGGGCAATTGGAGGATGAAGGTGATGCTTGGCTTGGCTTCCTGCTGAGCAAACAATCAGATCATGAACCACAGTGAACATCCTCCGTCTCCCCTTACCCACTTTTTCTAGTTCATGAGGGTGACTGGTTTCTGTCCATGATTTTTTTTTAAAGATTTTATTTATTTATTTGACAGAGAGAGAGAGAGCACAAGAAGGCAGAGAGGGGGAAGCAGGTTCCCTGCTGAGCAGAGAGCCCCGATGCCATGCAGGGCTCGATCCCAGGACCCTGAGACCATGACCTGCTGCCGAAGGCAGAGGCTTAACCCACTGGGCCACCCAACGCCCCTGTCAAAGAGCTAGAGCATGGGCCATATGTAAAGCTTAATTACAGACAGGTGGGAACATTTTAATCTAGAATCCCTTGAAATGTAAATGACCGTGTGTGTCTGTGTATGTGTGTGTGTGGTCTGTGTTTTGCATCCCCTGTGTGCATTGTAAAAACTAAAATTATTTTGGCCATCTAAGCTTGTTTAATTTTCCCCGACAGTTCTAAGCATTTGGGTTAGATTTTCCTTTCCTACCATTCCCGAGTATTGAGAAGACAGAATCCATGAACACAGAATTTGATCCTATTTTCTCTTCTCTAAGTTGCGTTCTTTTCAGATGAATGTGTTCTAGAGAATATTAACCTTATGTAGTAAGAGGCAATTCAATCAAGATATTACGGTGGTTAGCAACAGACCTGCTAGAGGTGAAAGCAGTGACTTTACACTCTGCTTCCCCTGGCTTTAGGTCTGCTACTGATTTTGCTCCTCAGCAAATTTCATCCATTTAGTTATGTTTATCCCTGTGAGAAATCTGTTTGTGGCAGAATTTAAAAAAAGAATGTCATATACCTTGTATATATGCTATATGAATACCCATCATTTATACTCTGTCCATATCTGACCTTGTGATTTGAATTTTAAGAAAGGTCAAACTATTTCAGATTTGCAGTAATTGAAAAAATCTTTTTGAAAATACTGATTTCACTTTCAAAGTTCACTTGTTCACAAATAAAAACAAAGAAAAAAGCAAACCCCAATTTTCAGACAACAGAAAAGCCACCCTCAGAAGAGCTGTGTTTCTAATGGACAGGGAATGCTAGACCAAAATGTGCTACTGACTTAGCTCTACTTAGCTCTATGACTTTGCCTTATCTTATCTGCCTATCACCTCAGCTACAACATTGGGAAAGCTATATAATTTGATCTGTAAGGTTTACAAAGCCTTTAATGATGCTCAGATATCAGTTCCACAGAATAAAAACCCCACCAACCTTTAAATTCCTTTCCTCCTTTCTTTTTTGTACAGCATTGTGTACAAATTCATATGTTAAAAATGTATATTTTGTTTCATCAGAAGAGATTTTCTGACTTATCAAGGTCCGAATGGCTCATAACTACATGGGACCTTAATTGGAATTTCATGGGATTCAGATTTATTTTTCATTCTTTATAAGTCAAGTACTGTCATTCAAGGTTAAGTATGCTGTAAAAGTAAAGAAATAAATCTTTTCAGTGTCTGACACTTAAAATGTTACACTAAATTTGAAAGTACGCTAAAACTAAAAAATTAACACCTAGGAAGAAGTACTTAAGAGTCCTGGTACTTAGACTATTAGGATTCTTTATTGTCTGTGGCTAGGATGTGATATAAGCTCTTCAGCCCATGTTGTAAGGTTTGTCTTACCCATTTGTTTTATTTGTGTGCCTCCCAAACATGGTAGGACTTTTGAAGTAAAACAGGGAGATTCTAGGCTAGCTTTTAATAAGCCTTTTGCTCTTTGGTCATTTAACTATCAGCAACTTGTTTCTTATTTCAGGTGACTAAACACCCTTTAGAAGGTTCATGTGGGTTTCTCATAAGAGGGATTTCCTTCTAGCAGGGAAATCAGAATAAAAGATAACCTCACTTTTCAGAGTAGCTGAGGTTAGGCACTAGACACATGGATTCTCTCCAAAAGGCTTAACCCTTTACTTCACTTTATGGCTGGGTATAAGAGAACATGAGCTCTTCCAGACTGCATCCTACAAAGCACCCCCTCTTTGTGCTCAGGCAGCCCTTGTGCCTCAACCTGATGGAACCCTATTTATAGCCTAGATGATGATGGAGCACCATCCTTGTGGGCAGACTGGCATAACTAGAAGAATCACGGGTACCATTTATTGAGTGTCTACTCTGGGTCCTGCACTGTGCCAAGTGCTTTATTGTCATGTTTAATCTTCACTTTAAGGAGATGGCGTCCTCTCTGCATAAGTCCAGGTTGTTCTGAAGGCCATATACTGGATTTAAAAATCATAGTTTGGATGTTCGGATCCTGGTTTGAGCCTTTTTTTTTTTTTTTTTTTTTAAATTTAACCTTAGATTCCCTTTCCGTGGTAGACTTCCAAGGAATAAATCTGCTATCCTTTTTGGAATGCTCCATTCAATAGCTTCCATTTACATTTCAGTTCCCATCTTTTCTTTGAATGTTTGTTCCCTAACTTGTCTGGCTGATGCCCCCTTTCTGAGTCCCCAAAGCCCTTACAAGTTTTGTGACACAAATACTTTATATTGTTTTATATCACTTTCTAATTTGTTTTGGGATATTAGTTTTGCTCTTGTACTAACTCCAGGCTCTGTGAAGGACTTGGTACCTCTGTATCCCCAACATGGGTTTGAATTCAGTATGTACTTGATGACCAAATGATAGAGAGGTCAGAAGAACCATTTTCTTAGGGAAGCATAACTCAGAATTTGCCCTTATTAAAGCAGAAGTAGTAGTAAAGGTTTGTTCCTCTTGTTCCTGTCACTTCTGAGGAAGGACAATCCTTTAGTAAAATGAGGAATTCACTTGAAGACAAATTTAAATAAAGTCTAGATGGGGGAAGGCCAGCCAAAGAATCTTAACTTTGCTTGTGATTCTTTGCATCTTTACCAAGCCCAGTGAATTTTATGGAATTGTAAGAAGAATATTGTGAAGCATAATTTTAGGGGAATTGAGTGGAACCTCAAATCATTTGACAAGAAATTTTTCTCACCTTTCACTGAAAGATCTGTCTGCCCCATTTAGTTCCATGAAAGCCTAAAGGATAATATGCAACCTCAAAAATTTTCTTTTTAGTAAGTAAAAAATTACTCTCTTTAATAAGTAAAAAAATTTCTTTTAGTAACACAGGTGTTTAACTACCTTGATAATAAATGAATCAATATTATGTTTAAAGAATAATCTTCCTTTAGCCACAACAAATTACTTCTCACAAAACTCCACAGAGTGATTTACCTCCTCTTCCATTTCCAATTAATAGACTAACAAACTAAGGCTAAGGGACATGGACAGCATCTCACTACATGGCCCTTTGTTTTTAGCAAGAAAGAACTTTCTCTGCTCTTCTCAAGCTTCCAGGCCAAAAAGTACCTTCCTTTTCTTCACATATAATAGCAGCAGTCACATAAGTCTTGTCAGCCCAAATGTGATGACTGTTTCACATTCCTTCTATGATTTCTGCTCAAAGATTTGTTTTTTGTTTTGGTTCACTTAAAAAAGAATTTTATTAAGAAAGAATTTTTAAAAGAGGGAGAAAAACTTAGTTCACCTTTAAACTTTTGTTCCAAGACTGGTAGGCCATGAGATATAGTAAGTCTGGCAGATTTGCTTCTGTCTGAGCCACTCATCTTGAAGGGCTGACCTCATCTTTGAGGCTGTTCTTGGTGCAGTGATTTGGTGCTCTCACAGGCTCAAATACTGCAGTTTTGTTAATCTTTTCTCTGTGCTTAAGAGTGGACTTTTTCCCCTCACAGTCCTCCCATTTTCTTTGGCTAATTTTTCTGTAGTGATATGACCAGTAGCTTGTATTTTTATATAGTCTTCGGTTCCAGTTAAAGAGAGTACCCTTAGTGGTTACTGCTCATTATTCTATCCTTCCCCAGTATTGAGATATGCTTATGGTGGATGAGTGTTTCCTTTTGGGGGTTTGTGGGAGCCAAGGCTATGGTAGAGACAAAAAGAGTGGAACTTGGATTTATGAACCATTATTCTACTCTTTAGTCTTACCACAGAGATAATACTATTTGTCCATGCCAATTTAGTATCATCAGTAAATACACAAGCAAGCTTGAAGATTGACTCTGTTCTGGTTGATTTTGTTTTTTCTTTAGGAGTCCCACATTGTTTACCTTCACTTAATTTTTATGTATAGCTGACCTGTCTTACTTATGTCACTTTTTCAGTCCATTAAAAAAAAAAACAAAAAACGGGACAGGAGCATTGTGCAAGAGCTTCTTAGTCACTGTCACCAACATGCGGCCTGTGAGTGTTAGTAGGTGAACTTGGGGTAGTGACATGTTATGGTGTATGGAGAAATTAGTTGCTGGGCCTGTTGTCCTGCCTTGTGCTTAGCACAGTGCCTGAAAGATACTCAGTAAATGTGTGCTGCTGAAGAAGAGTTACAAGCCCTCTGCTGGCTTCAAAGGTTGACATTGGAATTAGCTAACTGAAACTACAGAAAAATCACTCCTTTTTTGTAAAACCTAGCAGAGTCACTGAACTATCCACAAAAACTTCACAACTGAAGTGTATACTTTGTAAAAGGTAATCTGGTTTCTAGTTATAGCAAGGACATGCTGTTTGGGCGCAATGACTGCATTTTGTAGGCCTTGAGCTGAGGCACAGAGATTAGGGAAAACAGAGGAACCTACCGTTCCCTAAGGACAAAAACCACTACATTCAGCTGATCCATATTTTGCTTCCCATCCATTCCATGCCCCACAGCTACTCACCTGGTTCTTTTTCACCACCTTTTTTCTTATTATTTGGGGGAGGAAGTTAAAGTGAAGCAGGTGGAGGTAGGCAGAAAGCAGAGAAGCATCTCACTTAGTCTGCCTACACAACACGTAGTGTATAGTACAAAGTAGATTTCACTGCGTTGACTTCCTCTGAGTCTGATTAGTTACCTGGTTTTTGTGTTTGTAGTCAGTTCTATGTGGTTACTTCAGACAGTGGTAGAGATTTATTTGAATCTCGACGAAGAGGCCCTCCTAGCCCAGTGTTCAGAAATACTCTTTTCTTACCAAGTATGGAGCTTCTAGGTTATAAGTTAGTTGTACATTTATCCAACACCTTGTCCCAGTGACACACCTACTAACTATAGAGAGGTACTTTGCCAGGTACTAGGAATAAAATTGGTTGCAAAACTGACCCTCAAGGAGTCCTAGAGACAATAGACAAATAAGCAGTTAATATGTAATTTAATGTTAGATAGCAGTGCATTGCATGAAGGAAAGTAAAGCAAGGTAAATGTCACCAGGAGCTTATAACCTTCATTAGTTACTCTGCAGTTCTTGAGGAGGTTGTTTTAAAGACATTGAGTCACTGAGTTTTGAAAGGGAACCTGCTAGCTGGGGAGGTATGAAGAATGCAGAATGCTTAGTTGGAAGATGCTGAGTCGAGGTCAGTTATCAAGTTGTGGTTCAGACCTGAATGTCTTTGACACAGAGCATACATTCTTTCTGGGAAGCCACTCAGCTTCTAAGCAGAGTGAGCTTTGTGCCCCCCCCCCCCCAGGACCTTTAGGTGGAGTTATTATTTGTTTTCTTTGTCTTCGTTTTATCACTTCCCTTCCATTGTAATAGCTTGATTGAACTCTACTGGTTTTCACCTCCCTCCTTTCCCCCTGCCTTCTTACTGCTCATACTTATTAACAATAACTTTGAACCTTTCTGCTTTTTTTTTTACTGGGTCTTATATCCAAATTAACACCTCCAGTGCCAAGGCTTCTTCTGGGGCTTCGTCCCTCATCTCTTTCTAGAACTAATTTAAGGAGAAAGCAAAGGCTGTAGCCCAAGAATGCAGGGAGCCATGGCTCTGCCTCTGAGTAACTCTGTCTCTGAGCCAAGTCACACTGTGAGCATCAGTTTCTTTTGTAAGGTGAGGCATTTGGATCAGATGGCAGGCTTCTTCTAGCTATAAAGCTCTGTGGACATTCCTTGCCAGAGAGAGAGACAGAGAGAGTGTGTGTACATTCTCTGGGGCCTGGGGGAATCCCATTGTCCTTATAGAAAAACTTAAGAAGTTTCTTCTCAAACTCACATCTGTGGAGTTTAGTGTTTATGTTCTTTTTTACTGCTAAAACTGTCCTTTAGGCTAGAATCAGAAGTTATAAACAAAAATCAAGAAGTTGGGTTTGGCTACACCTTAACCTGACCTAATGGTACACTTACATACCTAATGCTTTACATACTTCCTTATCCCCCCATAACACACACACACACACACACACACACACACACACACACAGCATTCCTCATGTTTATCGTTTAAAAATAGTAATTGTCTGTTTAAGAGTTAATCTGATTTTAGAACCAGTAGGGAGTAGCAATGTGAGACGGTCAGACTGGAGATAGAACACTGTTAATGTGTCATTCTCTGTTTGGGGGCTCAGAATTAAAACTGCTCCTGTCCTGTCTTAATTTGCTAAAGCATCTGAGAGAACAAGCATGAAAAGGGAATGTTTCTCCCATATCTGAGAAAGAACCAGGGGACTTTCCTTGGAGAGTTTTTTCCACTTTTGTTTTGCTCAGCTTTCCCAATCAGAGGTAGTATTAGTACAGAAGAAAGCCAGGGAGAGATCATCTTAAATAAAATCTTTTAAAAAATAAATAAATAAAGTGTATGATGCTAGCTGCTTATGCAGTGTCTCTTCATCTTTTTTTTTTTTTAAGATTTTATTTATTTATTTGACAGAGAGAGATCACAAGTAGACAGAGAGGCAGGCAGAGAGAGAGGGAGGGAAGCAGGCTCCCTGCTGAGCAGAGAGCCCGATGCGGAACTCAATCCCAGGACCCTGAGATCATGACCTGAGCCGAAGGCAGAGGCTTAACCCACTGAGCCACCCAGGCGCCCGTCTCTTCATCTTTAAATCTTTATTTAAAACATAATTTACAGAAACTAGCCAATCAGATTACATTGAATCTACATTCATAGTCAAAGACAAATAAACTTTAAAAATCATTTAAAATTAATGATATACCCAAGAGGATAAGGTAAGATGTGTCAGATTTTTCAAATATAATGACCAGCTATGTGAACAGCAGATTTCAGTACGTGAAGCAGGTTGAGACCAATATTGCTTTACATCTTCTGGTTATTATGCCACAATATCCAGTTTTTATAAATAGTTCTCTTCCTGCCTCCCTTCCTTTTCCCCTTAAAGAGAAGGCTGTATTTTTTCTATTCACCTTGTAAAAGCATGCACTTTGCTCTGAAACATTAGATATAGACAGAACATGACCTAAAAGGAAAAAAAGGGATTTTATTCTTGGTTTTCCATTTTCACTTTTCACCTCAAAATCTATTTATTACCAGTCACTTTTTGGGGGGGAAGGAGCAGCAAAGAACCCTAAAACAAAATTCACAGCCTTTTGAGAAAGTAAATTTATGGGAATTGCAACTGGACTTGAAAACTAAGAAGTTCAGAGCTTGATTTGTGTTTTCATATTGGCTCTTTCTATAGACTACATCACAGCATTAGGAAAATATCACAAAAATACCATTGCTTCACATTGAAGTTTAATTGCCATAAAAGGACAAATGAATTTATTAAGCATAAAATTACTATGTGCTTCATTTGGAAACGTAAAAATTTATATTCATTCTACCTAAAACATTTTTTTCTATCATATAGATTGTCCGAAGGACTAATGCTTATTCAGAGAGCTCACTGTGTGATAATGTATCCACGATAAATTTTGTTTAACTTTCAGTTTTAAAAGGGTCTTAATGGGTGATTTGTTCTTTGAGCCATGCTTTATAGTTAATAAATGGAAAGAAAGTGTGGAATATTGAAGTGTGTCACTTAAAGATTTAAAAAAATTATGCTTGCCTATTTAAAAAAATAAAGTGCAGACCCTGGGAAACACAGCTGTTAAAGATTTAATAGAGGTTATGATTTTCAACAGTTGAGCTATAGTTTATGGTACAGATGGCACTCTGGGTATAACTGAAACAATAATTGGTGGGTTTTGTTTCCCTCCTCTTCCATAAGTTCCAAAGAGTGGAATACCTTTTTACCAAAGCAAGAATTTTTCCATTTCCAGTTACAGCCTACATCAAATAAACAACTTTCTGTTGCATATTACGTACTTCACAGTGACCTGGGTGTTGGCCACTCTTTCTTCTCATTATGGTAGGCTTCCCTAGATTTGAAATAATAGTTTTAGGGAAATCCTCCTTTTCCGTACTAACCTACAGTTTATATAGCCTATCTTCAGACCAAATAACATACAATTTTTCTTTTAGAATACCAAAACCAAAATCTTGCATTGCTCCAAACAAAATTAGCAAACACAAAACTCCTATGAAGCAGAAGTAATAGGCACCAATATTATATGCTTTAAAATAGTCAACCACAGGAATTACTAGAAACATGGATAAATTCCAAATTTGGGGCATATAGAAAATGCTGTTTCAAGTGACAAATAACATAAAGAGGCTACTTAAAAAGGGAAATAATTGTGATACATTTCTTAAGTTTTATTTTACAGTATATGTTCAGAGCAAATAAAGTTTGAGTGATAAATGATTTTTTCATCTCCTATTCCAATGTTTTAATGTGACATAGCATATTTTATTAACTCTTCTGCTAATTTTTATTCTGAAAAGTAAAGTAAAATATGCAGATGTTCATCCAGGTGTTCAATATCGTATGGTTAAGTGTTCATTTATAGCAAATAGCCTGTTCACGGTTTAGATATAACTTAAAGTTCAGAATGCCACTGATCACCAAAATTCTTCTACAGGCTTTACCTGTTAAATGAGCATTTCTACATAACAAACTATTGTCCAAAATATTACTCTAGAGAAACTAGCATTATCTTTAATATTCAGTGCAGTTTGTCATTTATCCACTGATTAAAATAAAAAGTTGGAACTCAAAATTATGAGAGTTACATCCATGTACAGATTGACAAATGCTTTTTAAGACAGATTAGACTTTGTAGGAATTTTTTCAAGCTTAAAAAGCGCTTAGCTTTTTATGTTACATGCATCCTAATTTCAAGATATATTTCTAACAGTGATTTCTAGTCTTTTATATGCAAATTCACAAAGGGGTAGGGGGTGAGAATGGCTCTAATAAATCCACTACCATGTGGTAGTGTTTGGCACTTTGCTCTTGTAAGACATAATGGAATTCAAGTCCGAGGAGAGATAAGATCAGATTTAGTTGTGGTATTACAGTATATCCCTCCCACCACCCTTTCCCAAAGATTTCTGAACACAGGCAGGATTCAGTTGTGGCTAACTTGGAGAGAGCATGTAATATGTAGTTATCCCCCAGCACTCATCATTTAAAATCAAGTCCAAATCTCTTTTCTCTATCAGAGTAAACTTTTTAAGTTTTGTGTGAGTTGAAAAGGTTTTGAACCTAGGGTTCATTGGACGCGCTTTTCGAAACCTGTCTGCAGTTTGTGATGCTGATGACTTTAAAAGACACCTACAGTCCTCCTGGCTTTCTGACAGCAGTGCCCCTTGCTGGAGCTGAGCGGCTCTCCCGGGCTTACCTGAGCTGCCTGCGCCGGGGCCGGGCGGGGGCCGAAGGGGGCCGAAGGGGGCCGCACTCTCGCGGCGCTGCGAGCGGGCTGTGCGCGCTCCGGGAGTCGCCCGAACAATGCGAGCGGGGCGCTGAGCGCGCCCGGCCTAAGGGCGTTACGTCACTGCGCTGCCTTATAAGGCACTCCGCGTGTGCGGCGCAGGCGGTGGGGGCTCCGGTGACAGCCAGATCCGCGGCGACGGCGGTGACGGCGCAGTAGCGGCAATGCGCCCCAGGTCAGCCGACGTTCGGACCGTGTGAACGGACTGTCGGTCCCCGGCTCCCTGCGGAGAGGGAATGGGCGGCGGGCCCGGGACGCCGGCGCCCTCCTGCCTGGCTAACCAAGTCACTGGGGGTCATGGGCCATCCGTTAGTAACTTTTTTCCCCTCTAGGGCTTTAAAGCTCCTGCTATTGCTTCAGATTCTTAAATGCACATCCTGTATTCTTGTTTAAACTTTTGTAAATACATTGTTGTTAAATTTGTTTTTTGTGTTTTTTTTTTTTTGTTTTTTTTTTTGTTTTTTTTTTTTTTTTGGTTGCTGGGGGTAGACGAGAGAGGGAGCCAGAAGCTTTTTTTGGTTTTTGGATTTTTTTTTTTTTTTTTTTTGAGATATCCCCGGGGGTGATTTAGACTTCAAACCTCCTCTTTCCTTTTTGTAAAGAGTAGGGGTCCTCAGAGGATAGTATTTTATTTCCTGATGATGTAACTACCAAACAATTCTTCAAGTGATGATGGGAAGGCCAGATGAAATCTGATTTTTTTCAGTGTTTTTCCTGAAAGAACCTCCTAGTTCTTCATTTCTTCATGCCTGTGTTTTAACGAAAATAGTTCAAACTAATGTTTGTTTGTCAGGGAGAGTTTTATTAAAAAAATAAATGTTTTGTGCTATACTTTCAAGATAAAGTATAAAAATAGAACTTGAGGACCAGTTTTAATCCATTTTTTTTCGTCTACCAGCAAACAAAGACATGAGAAGAAAAAAGAAACTGATCAAATATGACTGAATTAAGCCTCTAGTATGGGGCAGATTTATAAATTCTTTTTCTGGGAAATGAGAACTAGCCTCCTAATTATTTTGCACATTAATAAGAGAAGTAATCTCTGAAGTTCTAGACAACTAGGTGAATCTGCTTAGTGAATTAGGGCTCTATGGCTGCCTTATTTGCAAGCTTCAAATGAATTGAGTAGTTTTAGTGACTTAAGTCTATTTAACTCTTTAAAAATAAACATTAAGATAGGATTGCTTCCTATTATGATGTACATAGGTTTATAGAATTACTGTTTCCATATGTTTTGTCAAACAGGAATAATGAAAATAGTTTTCTTTTCCTTAGTTTGGAGTAAAGGAAGGCTGGTTGCAGAGAATATATAGTTAGTGAAAATGGGGAAAAAAGATATGGGGCGCAAAAACGTGTGTCATCTTTTCTAAACTGTGGGCTCACTTTGATAGGCCTTCTAGATCACTCTCTACTGAGAAGCCTGTTAAACTTCTGCTTTATATATATATACCGTTTTGAGAAGCCAATGACTATACCCTTCAATTGAGGTTAAAATTTAATATTTGATTTATACTTTTTTATTAACATTTTAGATATTAGTTTTTTAGTTTTGTTTTTCTACCTTATAGTTGTGAAGGGCATTTGAATCTTTTTAGTCTCCTGTACTTGCCCTTTACTTATTAAACATGTTTTTGAGATTTGTATGCTAGATTTGATTCATTATAAATGAGATAAAATGATTGTGGTGAAAGTTGCATAAACTCCTGTATCTCAGCTTCAAACTGGTTACAAAGTATCTTTACCCGAAGCCAGCATTTTTATAACTGGTTTTGCCTCCTTTCCCCTTATAGGTACAGGGATTTCCCAACATTGGACTGTTTTCTTTCCCACATTTTTGTACTCTTGCTTTGCGTTTACTTCCCTATTTTTTATTTCCCACTTCCCCTGTAAACTGTGCTGCATTATTTCCTTCTTTTGTTTAACTGCAGTAGCTGAAGAATAGAGAAGTTAAGTGTATACAACCCTTGTCTAGGGTTTTAAAGGCACTCCTTGTGTGCCTTTCCTGGTGTCGCATTACTCCCTGAAGCAGTGATCTCTTACCCAGGTATGACTCAACATTCTGACTGAGATCATGGTGTATACCACTCTTCAGGAACCAATAATAACATTGTTGAGCTTTTTAGTTCATGCTAGTCACTGTGCTTAGTGTTCTACAAGTACTCCATCATTGTAACGTGGTATTAATCATACTTTTCAGATGAAGAAACACATTTGGAAGGGTAAGATGGCTTGACCAAGGTCATATTGCTAATAAAGTAACAAATGTAGTGATTTGAACCAGTGTTTATGTGTACAGCCTTAGTCTTCTCTTAATGGTTTGCTCAGAATCTCTCAGAAGTGTTAGTAAAGAAGTGCTTGGATTTAGTTCAGAAGTTTCTATTTTTATTTCCTAGACTGAATGTTACACCAGGAAAACCAAGACTGACCTTTGCAGGCCACCCACCAGAGCCACCCTGATTATGTGCTGAATAACCCTGGGGAAGTCATTCACGTTGGAGACATCATGGATTTGTATATTGACTAAGACAGCTTTTTTGAGGATGTTGGCAACATGTTTTGGCCTAATAAAATTAGAATATTATGACAGTTTTCCGACAGATGAAAGTCAAGGGTCTTAAGCAGGGGGGATCTTCATCTGACACAAGAAAGAGCACTCTGGGTCTTGTATTGGAAACTCCAACCAGCCATTGTTATTATGTTCTACTGGCCACGGGAGTCCTCAAGTAGACTTTTATTTCCTTCTCCCTTCTCTTTGAGATGTAATTTTTGTTTTCTTGGCTTCTGACATATATTTATCAAAAGAATGGAATTATGAACACTGTGCCTCAGTCTTGGCTGAGAAAATTTTACTTACTTTTTTACTGAAAATTTTATTGTCCAATTGCTATATGACTCTTCTTATTTTATAATCCAAAATTTCCTACAAATAATTATAACTACAAATTTAAGTCTTCTCTATAATGAGTAATTTTAATTTTAATTTAAATCAGTAGTAGCTTTAGGTTGTTATTTGGAAATGATTCAGAGGAATTTTTCTACCAATCTAATTGCTTTCTAATGAGGAAGAAGGGTTTGTAGGCAACAAGGGTGGAAACTAGAATGTATCAGTTTAATTGAACCATAGGAATCACTTTTGTTAGATAGTCAAAAACAGTTGAATATCAGCAATTTCCCATGGTTCAAGCTAATGCCAGGAGTTCAATACATTGACCACAGCAACCGATGTTATTAGCAATGTACACAGTGTTGTCATTTAACTGTTTAAAAATACCATCAACATGTTACTAAGCATGTCAAAGCCAGTTTCTCTTTGTGACGTAACTACTCTTACTTTCTTTCATGTCCCGTCTCCCTGCCTTTGTTTCTTCTTGTGGCTGGTGCAGTCTTTTCATTATCCAGATAAGTGCGGCAGAAGCAGTATTCATAATTAACTGCACCTTTCTTCCCAGCTGCCCACAATTTTAACTACTGTTTCTTTCATCAGTTAAGGGGTGATGTACACTGCTCCCTGGAAACTCTGTTGGGATTTATGGTATAGTAACACTTACTTTGAATGTGATATGTTTGCTCCTTTGCCTCTATAAAATAGTGTATGTGAAAACACCATAACACACAAAGGAAAACAATTCTTATCATAGGCATAGTCCTATATGAGAAGCTGAGCATAGTGGGGACAGATCCAGGTTGGCATGGGAAAAGTTTCTATAGTTTCATATTACCTTAGACTGCAGTTGGATTAGCCCTAGCATGAGCCTTTGGCATTGTAGTATTCCACCTCAGGGAACATTCTAATACCTCACTGGCAGGCTTCTTCGAAAGCAGCGTTGACTGTGAGCATCAGGCTAGCCTGCCATGTATCCAGTGCTGATCTCTCCTCTGCAGCTACACAACTTAAGAGGAAGGGACTGAGCACCATAGGTGGGCAGCTGTAGAATGTAGAGCCAAAAGGGAAGTCTTAGGGCAAAAGTACCTTCTCTCCATGCCAAAAACAATTGCTTTCCTTTTTTTCGTTTTTTTTTTTTTTTTTAAATAGCATTTTATTTTATTTTTAAAGTAGGCTCCATGCCCAACCTAGGGCTTGAAATCACAACCCTGAGGTTAAGAGTCACATAGTCTACCCACTGAGCTAGCCAGGCACCCTAAAGGATCAGTTTTCTAACCTGTTCCTTCACTCTTCTATTGCCCAGGTGTCTTCTGCCTAGTTTTGTACACGTAAGTGCCCACACAAGGGGCCCCTGGGTGGCTCAGTTGGTTGAGCATCTGCCTTTGGCTTGGGTCATGATCCCATGGTCCTGAGATTGAGCCCCGTGTCATTGGGCTCCCTGCTTAGCAGGGAGCCTGCTTCTCCGTCTGTCCCTCTGCCTGCCACTCCCCCCTGCTTCTGCGCTCTCTCTCTCTCTCACTCTCTTTCTGTCAAATAAATAAATAATCTTAAAAAAAAAAAAATAAGTGCCCACACAAAATCTACCGTATCTCTAGGCAGCACAGCACTTCACTGTGCACCTAGATAGAGCCTTTCACCAATAGTTAATGGGTTACATAGAGGTTTCATAGAGACCCACTTGCTCTTATCTGCAACCCAAATCTCCTGTCCTCTGTAGTCCTTGAAGTTTCCAGAAGTCCTTTAGCTATTCCTATTCATACTTCAGCTGACTTTGGTTTTACAACAGCGACTAATACTCTTGAGAGCAAACTCAGGCTGATTACAGAGTCAGTGGTAGTACAGTAGTAATACTAGTGAATGGGAAGACTGTTAATTAGATGATTTTTTTGTGGCTTTGAAAATCAATTATAGAACAGTTCAGTGTCCATGATAATTTGCAAAATGCAGAAAAGTAGAAAAGACATTTTACATCTAGTCCTACCGCATGAATACTGCCAACTATTAACAATTAGATGTACAATTGACCCTTAAACAGGCTTGAACTGCATGAGTCCACATATATGCAAACTTTTTTTTTTTTTTTTTTAATTTATTTGACAGACAGAGATCACAAGTAGGCAGAGAGGCAGGCAGAGAGAGAGGAAGGAAAGCAGGCATGCGGGGCTCAATCCCAGGACCCTGGGATCATGACCTGAGCCGAAAGCAGAGGCTTTAACCCACTGAGCCACCCAGGCGCCCCGATATGCAGACTTTTTTACAGTGCACTACTATAAGTGTATTTTCCTTATGATTTTATTAATAATATATTTTTCTTTAGCATACTTTATCACAAGATTATAATATATAATATGTATTACAAAATATGTGTTAATTATTTATGTTATTAGTAAGGCTTCTGTTCAATGGTAGGTTATTAATAATTAAGTTTTGGGGAGATAAATTTATATGCAGATTTTTGACGGCACAGGATTTGGTGCTCCTAATCCCCACATTTGTTAAGGGTCAACTGCACTATGTTCCCTTTTACTCTTTATAAACATTTATAAAATATCTGTGTTATCCCACTATGGCCTATATATGTATCTTTTGTTTTTTTTATCTTTATATATTTTAATCATGTTCATTGCTTTTCTGTAGACAGTGGGTCATTTAAAAGCATGTATTTGCATATTGTCCCTAGAAATGGTGGCCACAAAGCCAGCCACTGCCTGCTTTGACAGTGCTATAGCTTTTGTTCCTCCACAAGTGAAGCAGCAAAGCCTACATTTAATAGAGACTCTCCTGTTAATCCAGGAATCTCCTGTTCTTGGTTTACATGGATGCTATGACTTGGCTAGGGGACTCCAGTGAGCATGCCAGTAGGTGAGCAGAATGACTTGGAGAGAATGAAGAATTGATAATATGATGCCACCATAAGATTATTAAGTAGGGAACTGGAAAAGCCTGCTATTTAGGTCCAGTCCATGTGCTTATTTATTTCTGCAAACATTTTGTGTTTCCTTGGTAACTAATAATAGTTTTGAGAAACTGTTAAACTCACAAATATTACTGCAGGAGTAAAAAAATCCTCGAATCACAGAAATTAGAGACAGAAAAGACCTATTAGGTCATCTTTTTTGTCCCTTGCCAGTACAGATTGTTCTCAGCACTTTGCCCAGTCCCTCTTTAAAGGGACCTTGTCTAATGGTTGTACCCCATTTTTTTTTAAGTAGTTGATTTTTAAAGAAAATAGTCCCACAGAATATAATTGTGAAGGTTGATTCCAGGCTAAATATTTATAAAGAAAGACCTATGGATTCAAAATACAGGTTTTTGAACAGGTTTTATTTTGGGGGAGTTACTGGTGTAGTTTAGGATGTCATTGGAATAGTTAGCTAAAGGTGAAAAGCAGATTGGTGGGTTGACTTTATGTTTTTCTTTCATCATTGGAAACTCAAGTATCGCAACACAGGAGGATTAGCTTTTAATAAAAACTCATTGAATTGGGTCTAGAAGGCCTGAGGAAATAAATCAGTTAGGAAGTAAAGTTAGAGTAAATGGTTCATTCCGAGATTATATTTATGAAAGAAACATTTTACACTCTCCCTTCCTGTCCCCAAACCTGCTTTGTCCATTATTTACAGTTAATTATTGTTTGATGTGAAGATGGCTTCTAGCTGTAAAATCCCCTCCCTCAGTCAAGTAATTTCTTCCAAACCCTAGAAGGACAGAATAAAACTCTCTCACAGAGCGGTCACTGGTGGTGTTATAAACTAAATGCTTCAATTCCCTGTATTATGGCTAAATAATGGGAAAATATGGGGAAAATGATGAACAAATAAAGAAATAAAAACTATGCTTTGAGTTTTATTTTGAAGGATGATCATTTCATAAAAGCACATTTTAGAGTGTAAAAGGCCTTAGAAAATACTTGCTTTTACTTATTGCCATCCCTTCTTCCCCCTTTTTAAATAGATGAGATAGTTGGACCTCAGAGAAGTTTAAGGACTTGTCCTGAGGTCAAAAGTAAATTGGTAACCCAGCCAACTATGTTTTACAGATCTGCATATCTCTTTTAGGAAACATGAAAAATCAAAACTGTCTTAATTAAACAATGTCATTAGCACTGTCAGAATATGTCTGAAATTATAATTAATATTAGAATAATTTACTTAGGTTTATACTACAGAAATAATTTGGAGCATTAATGAGCTTGTTATCCACTTTATGGGCAAAATATACAGTATTTTTGTTGCATTTCTTTCAAATTGAAGATCTACATATGACTGGTAATCAACTCAAGCGATTAAGATTGACCATGCTTTGACAACTCCCACCAAAAATGTAATGGAAAGATCTGAATTTTTAATATTAATTCTGTGCTCTCATTTAACACCATTATCTTGCATTTGTGCCAGGGGGCCATTCTATACATGAGAAATGCTATTACAATTTATGTTACTAGACATTTACATCATGAAATGCAGGTGGAAGGGATGTTGAACGTCTTGTGTTCACCCTTAGATTGAATTCTCTCTTGAGTGAGAACTTCTTTTTTTCCAGGAGTTGGTGCTTGCACATCCAGTTGTCATTAGTCAGCACTGAATAGCTCCAGGGATTTTTTACTTCCCGAACAAATCCATTTCATTCCATACTGAAAATTGGCATTCTCTAACTGCTACTGACTACTCCTGGTTTTTCCAGGGAGTCCTACTGAATAAATGCATTGCTTTGACATGAGAGTATTTTAAATATTTGAAGACAATTTGTCCTAAATCTTAAACTGTTCCTATTTTTATAATTTGAATCTTTTCATACTCTCTTTCTAAAAGTTTGGTGCTCAGAATGAACAAATTACTTCAGTATTTTAGGATTATCTTCCCTTTTATAGACTTTGTGTAAAGTCTTTTGTGTTTTCTTAGCATTTTCTGGTGACCACATCAGACTACTATGTCATTGAGCTTACTGATCACCAGCCTCCTAATGACCAACTACATACCTAAGTATTTTCCTCATGTATTACCTCTATAATGAAAGTTAATCCCTTCTATCCTCTGCTGATTTTGTTTGTATTACATCTTTGTTATAATAACAATAGTAGATGGCACATTTAATGTTTAATAGATGCTATGCAGTATATGTTTTACATATAATATCAACTTTGATCCGCATAATGACTCTGAAGGATAGATAACTGAGGAACAGAGAGATTAAGTAACCTGTCCGGTGTCACAGAGCAAGTAAATAGTGGCACCAGGGTTTGAATTGTAGACTGACTTCAGCAAAAAACTGGTAGAAATCATATTCAGTGTCTTGTAGTAGGATTTGAACTTAGGGGATAAACACTATAACACAGAAGCATAGAACTTTGTGCTTCTCTTATCTGCCGCCTAGTTCACTGGGCTTGCACTATGGGTTGGTAGAATGAGAATAGATCTTGGAGAAAATCTGGTCAGCCACCTCATCTTATAGTTCATATAAATGAAAGCCACACTGTGCAGTATTCTGTTTAGCGATACACAGATGGGGCAGAGCTCAGGCCAGAGTATGGTGCCTTTTCTACTACAGAACTCTAAAGTATTTCTGCTTTGTACAATTTTTTCTCTCTCCTCCTCTTCCCTCCTTCCCAGCTTCCCTTGCCTGCCTGCCTTCCTCCCTTCCTTCCTTTCCTCCCTCCCTCCCTCTCTGCCTCTCTAATTGTTTATGCCCCTATAAGCATTAAAACAACAGTAACATTAATAGAAACCACACTGAAGGGATCATGTAAAATCCTATCGTACAGTGTTTTAAACTTCTTTCATTTATTGCCAGCTTCTGAATCTGTAAATTCTTTATCTTTTTAGATTATGATATAAATTTAAGACTTTTATCAAATATATTCTCAATCCTGTGATTTAAGTTTCAGAGCTCAAATATGCCATTTATATAAAGAAGATCCAGGGAATGGGAAGGGAAAGGAAAGGAATTGCTGCCATTTATTGAGAGCCTACCACGTGCCAGTCACTGTGCCATGCCCTCTGCCTTGATATCTCAAACCTCCTTCCTGCTTTTTGAGATTTTGTATGAGGGCTGAAACAATAATACTCCAGACAGAGTAGATACTCCATAAATCTGATGAGTAGAAGAGACTGTTTTGGATCCAGCAGGAGAAAAGAGGTAATGATCCTTCATTACCTGACTACTTCCATTCATTGACTATTAGCTTTTGATTCATTTTATGTGCCATTTATTTCACAGCTCCACTGAGACAAATGCATGTGCAAGATGCTATAGGATACAATTTACAGTGATAGATTATGTCCTTGTGCTTTTAAATCAAGTGAATATTAATTAAATCTTAATCTAGAAACTATTCTTTCTTTCATTTAATCAAGTTTCTTTAATTCCCTTGACCACAAATATTATTTGCTAAGGAAATTTCCCCTTGGGGTATATTTAACCATCCAAAGGGAAAAACTTTTATCATGATACTGCTCTGACAACCCACAGACTCAAGGAATAAAAACTTCAAGAGCAGCGTCCCTTCTCAAGCAATCAACTATGGCCTAACAGTGGCTTCTTGGCAAATCATAACTTAAAATAACAGTGATTGCTTTTCAGACATAATCAGTTCTAATGACTACTGCTCCAGTTGAGTTTTAAAACATGCAGAATCAAATTTAAATTACTCCAAATGACTACTGCCCTAATGATGCCACTATGTCTAAGTCCCATCCAGCCCATTTATTAGCACTGGGAAACTCGAGAATCACTGATGCTGATGCTCAAATTTAGAATCTGAGATTTGTATTGAAGTGCTGATGTACTCTGATAATGTTGATAGAGTACAGATTTATCATATGATTGATTGCTAATTTGTGTCATTATTATACTGTGCCATTTGAGTGTGCTATAAATTAATTTTCAAGTATATCTTATAAATAACCCAGTTAAATTTCATCATCTTACCTTTTTTGCAGAAATTAGTAAGAGTTCTTTATTAAATGCAAGGGTTTAAAATTTAGCAGGAGTTCATAAACTTACATTTGGCATTTCTTCCTTTTTCTAAATATATAATAGACTTAAAATAGGAAAGTGGTTTAGGTCTCACTTCACCTCAAAGAAGTGCTGACTTTTGGTTAAAAACAGTCTCCATCCATGCATGCATGTATGCATCCACCTATCCATCCATCCATTTGTCCTCTATCTATGGCTACCATTTACTAAAAACCTATGGAACAGATGTCTAACTCTTTTTCTTTCTTTCCTCCTCCCTGCTCAACACACGCACACACACACACACACACATTACACATGTACATATGCAGACTTTCATGTACACTCACCAACAATTACAAGAGGAAATGAAAAACAGTGGAACTCAGCTGTTAGGTCAGGAATGGGTATCTGTTCCCCAAAGGCTAAGTGGAATATCTTTTCATCTAGTCATGGTGACCTCAATAACTAATAGCACTTTTTGTGCACAATGATTATCAATATTCATTTATGCCAATATGTTAGTAGTAGGATGGTGGGAGGGTGATTGGCATTGATGCATGGCTTCCACTTGTACATTTAAAAACATTTATGCTCTTAAGAAGATAAAAAGGCTGTATTCTTCAATTAGGTAGTGCAAGTGAGAAAATATTATTAAAATTCCTGGAAGAAAAAAAACTTTGGTCATAATATTTGCTTATTGCAATGTAATTAAGTAGGTAAAAAAGATACAATATTTTCCCTTCTTAATTAAAGAAGTTGGAATTTTTAAAGGTAATAGTGTGTATGTGTGTGTGTGTGTCTTTGGTGATTTATAGTTATACAAGAGTTAGGCCTAGACCGCATCTACTATATTCTTTCAAGAGGCGTTCAGCAACTATTGTTTGAGCACCTTCTATGTCTGTTTATTACTATGCTGAGTTCATGGCAAGGGAGGAAGAGAGTATAAAGCATGACCCTACCCAGATTTGATGGGTAGATAAACAAATGAAGAAAAGCCAAAAGGCAATTGAGTTGGGATGCTGCATTTGGTAAAAGTATGTTAGCCCTAGAAATATCTGGAAGGTCTTCATAACAGAAGTTAAAGTTCATCTGGCTCTTGAAGGGTATTTAAAGAATTCCATGAAGGAGAATGATAGACCAAAGGAACCCTGGATTGAATGGGGTCACTGATTATCTCTAATTGAACAGTGGTGACCCTCTACAGGCAGTTGTGCAAGTGCTAGACATTGCAGCCCTGGAGGAGAGAGTGATCATATAAGATGGAGCCAGACTATAAATGGGTCTTATAATTCAAGCAATGTGGTTTGGATTTCAACTCAGTGTTACAGACAACAAGGTGACATTGGCAGTTTTTGAGCAGCTGAGTAATATATTGAAAGCAATTTTAAATGAATCATGACATTGTTAATTCTTTTTCAATTGTAGTAATATATAACTATAGATACATAATAGAATCAGGGGTGCTCCGACCTTGTCATACAATAATGCTTCTTTTGGGTACAATCTTTGGAGAAGTGAGGGTATGGAACAGCCTCTTCTGAAACATTTTAAAGACCTTCTCTGAAAATCAAAATAAAATAGATCCATGATGTTTTAATTAAATAAGATAATTTCAGTCTTTTTTTTTTTAGATTTTAATTATTTATTTGTCAGAGAGAGAGAGAGTACGAGCACACAAGCAGGGGGAATAGCAGCCAGAAGGAGAAGCAGACTTCCCACTGAGCAGGTGGCTTGATGTGGGACTCGATTCGATCCCATGACCCTGGGATCATGACCTGAGCCAAAGGCAGCTGCCCAACTGACTGAGCCACCCAGGTGTCCTTATTTTAGTCTTATTAAATATTAGAATGGCTGTTCAACTAATGGCTCTCTTAAGCCATTTACTTGACTAGTAATAATTTATCAAAGATTCTTCTCAGAAAAAAGTCAGTAGTTGGGTAGAGATCTTCCAAGGCTGATTATATTTCACACACACATACATATACAACACTCTGAATATGAATCACTGAATGAACGAATGATTTTTTTGCTTGTTTGTTTATTCATTTTAATGATGTTCTTTGCAGAGGTGCCTATATGATCCATTACTGAAAATGGAAGATCTTTATGTTTTAGGTATACCTTCTTAACTATTTAGCTATCAGCAGTTTTATTTGCTGTTTTTGTATGATAAACTTGAGAAAAGAATCTTCTCAGAATGCTTTTTGTTGAAACACTTTTTCATCTTCTTTTTTTTTTTTTTTTAAAGATTTCATTTATTTATTTGACAGAGAGAGATCACAAGTAGGCAGAAACAGACAGAGAGGGGAAGCAGGCTCCCTGCTGAGCAAAGAGCCCGATGCGGGGCTCGATCCCAGGACCCTGAGATCATGACCTGAGCCGAAGGCAGAGGCTTAACCCGCTAAGCCACCCAGGCACCCCAGTTTTTCATCTTCTAAGAAAAGATATTCTGATTGTTTTCTTTGGGTCAGTTTCAGTATTTCATAAATTTTATTATTTAAAATAGCTGTGCTAGGAACTGTAGTTTTTTCCTGTTACCTCATGATTTTATTGGGCTTTCATCTTTCTCTTGGGTTCATGAGTTATTTAGAATTGTTTCTTAATTTTTAAACATGCATTTTTGGGTAGAGGGAGAGATCTTTTTATCACCCATTATAGTATGGTCAGAAAATATAGTCAGTATGTTATCTACCTTTTGAGGTTTTTTTTTTTTTTTTTAAGATATTTATTTATTTGACAGAGAGACACAGGGAGAGAGGGAACACAAACGGGGAGCAGGAGAGGGAGAAGCAGGCTCCCCCACTGAGCAAGGAGCCCCATGCGGGCTCGATCCCAGGACCCTGGGATCATGACCAGAGCCAAAGGCAGATGCCCAACGACTGAGCCACCCAAGTGCCCCTACCTTTTGAAGTTTTTTAAGATTTGCTTTATGGTCTCACTGGGTGATTAGTTTTTTTTACAAGTTCCCTATCTGCTTGAAGAGAGTATAGTGCGTATTCTGTAGGAATTAAGAACAATGCTCTCTAGATAAAGCTTACTTATTGTGTTGTTAGAATCTTCTACAACCTGACTGATTTTTGGCTGCTTTTTTATTAACGGCTATGAGATATATGTTAGAATCTTCCACTGTGATGATGGATTAGTTTGTCTTTGTGTTTCTGTCAGTTCTTGCTTTACATATTTAAGACCATATTTTCAGATACATGTAAGTTTAAACTATTTCTCAGAAATGGAATTCCTTTATATTATATAATGACTATAGATTTTTCCACCTTGAAGTCCCTTTTGTCTCATATTAACATAGCTATGTATGTAACCTTTCTTTTGGATAGTAGTTGCCTGATATCTTTTTTCCAACTTTTTTTCAGCTTTGCTATAGTCTTTTTTTTTTTTTAAGATTTTTTTATTTATTTGTCAGAGAGAGAGGGAGAGAGAGCGAGCACAGGCAGACAGAATGGCAGGCAGAGGCAGAGGGAGAAGCAGGCTTCCTGACGAGCAAGGAGCCCGATGTGGGACTGGATCCCAGGACGCTGGGATCATGACCTGAGCCGAAGGCAGCTGCTTAACCAACTGAGCCACCCAGGCATCCTGCTTTGCTATATTCTTATGTTCCAGTGAGTCACTTATGAACTGCATGCAGTTAGGAATTATTATTGTTAGAATTGTTTTAATCCAGTCTGACAATCTTTGTCTTTTAACGTGACCATTTAGTTGTATTACAGTGATTATTGACTTATTTGGATTTTACTTTTGCCATCTTATCTGATGGTCCTATTTTTTACCACCTTTTTTACTGTTGTTATTTTATTTCTTAGCTTATTTTGAATTTTATTTTTATTTATTTTCTCCCTTTCTACTTTAGAAGTTACACACTGTTTCTCTTCTTTTAGGAATTAATTGCCCTATAAATTCTACCTCACAAGTTAAAGTTATCAGTCTAAAGTTAATCAGCATTTTAATCCTCCAAAAACTTAAATCGTTTCAGAACACTTTAATTCTGAGTATACAGAATTTGATTTATAAATTACTTGTGTCATGTTGTCTTGTATTTTAGTTTCTTTTTTAATTTTCCAAGATTTTATCATTATCTGTTATTGTTATTTTAGTCAGTGTTGGTTTAGATGCACCAACATATTACCACTTTCTTTCCTCATCATCCCTTCTTTTATTCCACACTTCCATCTGGGATCACTTTTCTTCAATCTGAATGCATATTTTTGAAGTTCCTTTAGTGGAAGTCTGCTCTTTGTGCCCTCTCTCTTTTTATTTATTTGAATGTCTTTATTTTACCCTTGTTCTTAGGAAGATTTTTACTGAGTGGAAACTTCTAGGTTGATACTGTTTTCTGTCAGCACAGTGAAGATATTATGCCACTTACTTCTGGCTTCCTATGTTGATGTTGAAAAGTCAGTCATTGATCTGCTGTGTCATTCCTATTCTCTCTGGCTGCTCTTTTATTTTGCCTTCATCTTTGATACTTTACAATTTCATTATGATATACCTAAGTACAGATTTCTTTTGTCCTTCCTGGGTTTCATTGAGATTCTTGAATCTGTGGATTGGTGTCTTTCTTAAGTTCTAGAATATTGTTAACCAAAGTTAACTTGACAAATATATCTTCTGAAATTTTTTTTTCTTTCTTTACCTTGTAAAACTGAGACACATGTTAATTAGACTGTCTTAATTAGATTGTTTGTCATATCCCTTAAGTACTCTTTGAGTTGTTTTATCTCTTTAGCTCTCCTGGCTCCATTTTGTAATTTCTTCAGATTTTTCTTATAGTTTAGTAATTCTCATTGCTGATATGCAATTATGCTTTTCATTTCCAAAAGTTTGCGGTTTTTTTCTAGTTTGTTTAATCTTTTATAGTCTTACTTTTCTAATCAGAAATTTCTTTTTTTTTTTTTTTTTAAGATTTTATTTATTTATTTGACAGATAGAGATCACAGGTAGGCAGCGAGACAGGCAGAGAGAGAGGAGGAAGCAGGCTCCCTGCTGAGCAGAGAGCCCGATGTGGGGCTCGATCCCAGGACCCTGGGATCATGACCTGAGCCGAAGGCAGAGGCTTTAACCCACTGAGTCACCCAGGCGCTCCCTAATCAGAAATTTCTAACTAGAAATTTCAATCCCTTTTTTATCTTTAACATATTAAGTGTGTTTTACATGCTGTCTGATAATGTAGATATCTGAAATCATTTATTTATCAGCAGCTCTGATTCTGCTGTCATTTCTCTGACTTTCAATCATTGTACATTTTTTAAAAATTTAGTTGTTTCATTGTTTATGCACCACACCCAGTGCTCCATGCAATACATGCCCTCCATAATACCCATCACCAGGATCACCCAACACCCCATCCCCCTCCTCTCCAAAACCCTCATTTTGTTTCTCAGAGTCCAGTCTCTCATGGTTCATCTCCCCCTCCAATTTCCCCCAACTCCATTCTCTACTTCACTTTTTTCACTTAGCATAATCTCTTCCAGTCCCATCCATGTTGATACAAAAGTTGGGTATTCATCCTTTTGATGGAGGCATAATAGGCATAATAGTCCATAGTATATGGACCACACCCTCTTTATCCATTTGTCCATTGAAGGGCGTCTTGGTTCTTTACACAGTTTGGTGACTGTGGCCATTGCTGCTATGAGCATTGGGGTACAGATGGTCCTTCTTTTCACTACATCCATATCTTTGGGGTAAATACAAAATGTCTGTACTGCCTAGAGCAATCTATACTTTCAGTGCCATTCCAATCAAAATTCCACCAGCATTTTTCAAAGAGCTGGAACAAACAATCCTAAAATTTGTATGGAACCAGAAGAGACCCCGAATTGCTAAGGAAATGTTGAAAAAGAAAAACAAAGCTGGGGGCATCACATTGCCTGATTTTAAGCTTTACCACAAAGCTGTGATCACCAAGACAGCATGGTACTGGCACAAAAACAGACACATAGACCAATGGAACAGAGTAGAGAGCCCAGATATGGACCCTCAACTTTATGGTCAAATAATCTTCAACAAAGCAGGAAAAAATATCCAGTGGAGAAAAGACAGTCTCTTCAATAGTTGGCACTGGGAAAATTGGATGGCTATGTGTAGAAGAATGAAACTTGACTACTCTCTCACACCATACACAAAGATAAACTCAAAATGGATAAAAGACCTCAACGTGAGGCAGGAATCCATCAGAATCCTAGAGGAGAACATAGGCAATAACCTCTTTGACCGGCCACAGCAACTTCTTTCAAGATAGGTCTCCAAAGGCAAAGGAAACAAAAGTGAAAATGAACTTTTGGGACTTCATCAAGATCAAAAGCTTCTGCACAGCAAAGGAAACAGTCAGCAAAACAAAGAGGTAGCCCATGGAATGGGAGAAGATATTTGCAAATGATACTACAGACAAAGGACTGATATCCAAAATTTATAAAGAACTCCTCAAGCTTAACACACACAAAACAGATAATCATGTCAAAATGGGCAGAAGACATGAACAGACACTTCTCCAAGGAAGACATACAAATGGCTAACAGACACATGAAAAAATGTTCATCATCATTAGCCATCAGGGAGATTCAAATCAAAACCACATTGAGATACCACCTTACACCAGTTAGAATGGACAAAATTAACAATACAGTAAACAACAAATGTTGGAGAGGATGTGGAGAAAGGGGAACCCTCTTACACTGTTGAAGGGAATGCAAGTTGGTATAACCACTTTGGAAAACAGTGTGGAGATTTCTTAAGAAATTAAAAATAGAGCTTCCCTATGACCCTGCAATTGCACTATTGTGCATTATTTTTTAATGTGTTTGCAGATTTTAAAATATGAACTTATATATTAGAACTCTATTTGTGGGAATTCTTTGAACCCTAGGTTGAAGGTGACTTCCTCTAGAGAGGATTTACATTTGTTTTTTGCCAGATGTCAGGGGGTATTTTCAGCCTAGAATCTCTAGATGCAGGGTTTTTTGTTTTTTGGTTTTATACCACCCAGTTAGTATGAGTTCGGGCTGCCAATTCTCGTACGGGCTAACTTCTTACTATAAATTCTCAGTGGAGTTTATTTCTCCTCTTACTCCAAATGCCATAGTTCAAGGAAAGCAGTTTTCCCTACAGTGCCTAGAGGTTGATTTTGTTTCTAAATCACCTTTACATTCATGGTTTAGCTTTTTGCAATCTAGCTCTATGTAGGGTTGGGAGGACCTGGGCTTTGTCCTCTGTGCCATCTGATGCCATAAAAACTAAAATACAAGTTTACAGAATTTAAAAAATGCTCTCAAAGCAATAGCTGTTACTTAACTTCACTGCTGAGTTTTCACTTTTATTCAGTCTTTAACCTTTGAATATTCCTTAATAACTTGCTGTCTCAAGGATGTATATTTTAAAATATTTTATTCATTTTACTTAGCACCTTGGCTGTTTTGGTGGTGGTGGTGGTGGTATTGTTTTGGAGGGTTTTTTTGTAAGACAAAAACTTAGAGTAGCTAATCAGTTTTAACAATGGAATTGGATATTAACACAATATAGTCTAATAGTGAAAATCTAGCTGAAAACTATGTAGGAAATATTTCAGATTAATATGTTAGAGCCACTTGTTTGTTTCTTTTTGCTAAGAAATGGAGTTTTAGCTTACCTCAGCATTTCTATTCACTGTTCACTGTACTAATTGGCTACCAGCAATTTTTCAGATGCCAAATAATCTAAACATTGTCTCAAATATAAGCTCAATTTTTAGCAAAACATTTTAAGTTTTAGTCTTTGTTAGGTCCATACATTAATAGGAACATAGGTCTGCTGTCTAGAGTAGCTATGATCCACTGGCACTTACTAGTTACATTTATAGCAAATGTAATTATTTTCCTGATTTTTCAGTTACTACTTCTTAGTTTAGGCCAACACATACTTCTTGGAGCCCAGTGTAAAGAGAGATAGTCTAAAAGAGTTAAAGGAAGCTTCCTCTATACTTTTAGTGAACCACTGTGAGAAATCAGAAATTATTGAAGTCTCAATTCCAAGTGCTTCAGAGTGAAATTATTCTTATGGGAATGATGCCACTTTCAGGAAGGTAGCCCCATCTTAAACTAAGGAACTTTTCACAGAGCACCAGTTAAGTCTCTAATTTTGTACAGAATAACATGGAATATAAGAAGATAGCTTTGAATCTTGGAAGAACTTCCAAGATATGGTGACTTTAATTTGTTTGCCTCCATTGAGAACTGTCCTAAAAACAGTGCCCCAGGTCATCTAAGTAGTCTAAAATATGAGTAACCAAAAGGAAATGATACATTAGCTAGGATGCTTCCAGCCATAATCAACAGAAAACCTGGACTCCCTTTGCCTCAAACAATGGCAAAATATATCATCTTACAATAAAAAATCCAAACTTGGGGCAGGCTCCAGACATGACATGTTGCCTCTGCTTCTCTGGTTTCTGTGGCTCTGGACTTTTCCCCTAGATGGTTTCATCATTACCCTAGTAGCAAAATGGCCTCAGCACTTCCAGGCATCACATCCAGAGGTAGATCATATGCATCACCCAGAGGTAGACTAGGAACTATCTCTTCTGGGTTCTCCTAAGGAGCTGGTAACCTTTCCCATAACTCTCCCCACCACCCTATCTCCAAAGTCTTATTGTTTTATCTTACTGTCCAGAACTGTCAGAAGAAAGGTGAATGACATCATAGACCAATTAGATTTTGTTCCTAACCTGGACAGAGTGTCACACTCATGTAAGTCATGTGGGTTCAATAGATTATTATTAGAAGTTCTCTTTTGTTTAAATTCTGAGTATGCTGTTGGCCTATAGTTATCTCTGTAAAGAGTATGGAGACCCCCATTGATGCTAACTCCAGAAAGAGCTGCAGAAATGCTGTGCTCAGCACTTCTCAGCAATGCTCACAAACTGGGTGAATTGCACGGACAGAATTCAGTCAGTAGGTCTGGACCTTTGTACTGCTCTCTTTAAATTGATCCATGACCTATACTGTACATAGTTCTTAGTGAGTGAGTGGCTCACTGTTCTATTAAAGTGAACTTTAAGGCCAAAATAAAAAGTTAGGAAACTCTCATGTTTGAAATTCTATTTTGTCCTGTGGTGTATGACTTCTTTTTCTTTTCTGGCCAAAAAATTAGAGGTGATTAGGATTAAAGCTTTATGGTATTTAAACCTATCAGTCTTCAAAACTAAAACGTTACTATAGTTTTGGGGAGGAAGAATCCCCACTGATTTTCTAATCGTTGCCATTATTTTATAGACTCTTTATCCTTAGCCTTTAGTAGCTAAGAACTACTAGATGTAATGCTTTATTGGTAAAGTCAGATATTTATTGTTTCCTGTGGAAAGTGAGTATTAATACTGTGTCACTTGTTGATCATTTTCTTTAGACATAATATAGCATTTTTCTGTGGGCTAAATTT
Source organism: Enhydra lutris kenyoni (assembly GCF_002288905.1). Lineage (NCBI taxonomy): Eukaryota > Metazoa > Chordata > Mammalia > Carnivora > Mustelidae > Enhydra > Enhydra lutris. The sequence goes on along the minus strand of NW_019154086.1, from coordinate 66,829,627 downwards.
ATATTCTATTCTCACAGAATATTAAATCTGTTTGACAAAGTGAATTTAGGCCTCTTTAACTCCACTGACTCCATAAATGCTATATGTGGAAAATTATTTAGCTTATGTGAAGAATGTTGTATCTCTACTTTTAGGATCAATGTAGTGTTTCATAAACTTTGAGAATATGGTGTTCGTGCTTCTTAAGAATCCCAGCTATAATAATAATGAAATTTATCATTATGGCTGACCTACCAACTCATGTTTCTATATGTATAGTTCTGATTTAGAAGTTCATGTAGTAAGCCTACTTACTTGCTTTCTCCTCAGATTGTTCCTGCTCTTAATTCACTATCATTCTTTTACCCTTAAAAAGTGGAAATTAGGGGTGTCTGGGTGACTCGGTTAACCGTCTGCCTTCAGCTCAGGTCATGATCCCAGGGTCTTGGGATTGAGCCCCGCATAAAGCCCCACATCAGGTGCTCTGCTCAGCAGGGAGCCTGCTTCTCCTCTCCCTCTGTCAGCCCCTCTGTCTGCTGCTCTGCCTACTTTTGCTCTCTCTATATCAAATAAATAAATAAAATCTTTTAAAAAATGGAAATTAGTTTTAGAGTGGAAACAAAATAGTAGTAACAAAATTGAAGAGGTTCAGTGGATAGAAATGTTTTTAAGTGTTCTGCTGGCAGTACTTTCTAATTTTGCTAAAGCCTAAACTTCCTAATTAAAAGAAAAAGATCACCTGCCTAAGGCTATTTATTGGGATGTTACCGTATTTTATTGTCAGATCACTGCTTTTTTTATATGATTTGGTGACCAAATTTGTTGTAAATATCACAGAAACCATTATTTCTGTTCACATATTTTTATTCATCTTTGTTCAGTAGTTAGATAAATGTGAGTGCATGCATGTGTGTACAAGTATTATATTACATGTGTGTGTATTTGCCTTATTACTCTATTGTAGTTGTTTTCTCCTCAGTGAGGAGTTGAAGGAATAAGATCCTTAAGATGATTTTCAGGAGGAAATGACTTAGAAGTTTTTAAAAACTGGGTGAATAAGTCTGTAGCCCTCATCCCAATTCAGATCTTTATGTTTTCTGACCTTGATTGGCTTTCATATGATAAAACCCACAGACTGTTCCCAAAGAGGTAGAGGCCTACAGTGATGACTGTGGTCTAGGATGGGCATTGCAGGATGAATTGGTGGATGCAGGATGCCCTGTGTATCTGTTCATTCTCAAGGTGTTTCAATGAGCAAATCTGGGGTCTATCAGGACACATCCTTTTGCTGTTCAAAGGTAACTGGATAACACATCCAGTTATCTCCATTTCTAATATTTTTATTTTTTTAAAGGTTTATTTATTTGAAAGAGAGTGCATGAGCAGGGAGTGGGGCAGAGAGAGAGGAAACAAGCAGACTCTCCGCAGCAGGGAGCCCAGTGGGGAACCCAGTCGAATTCCATCACAGGACCCTGAGATCATGACCTGAGCAAAACTAAGAGTTGGATACTCAACTGAGTGAGCCACCCAGGTGCCCCCAGTAACAACATTTTTAGAATCTGGGTACTTTTGAATGGTAAGCTCAAAAATATCTTATTCATTTTGTAGAATTTCAAGCCTTCTCTCCAAAGACTAGATCATAGCTAAGGTATGAGGTTTTATGGATTTTTTTTCCTATCATAGTAGACATTTAAGAATTATGTAGTTTGCTTGATGAAAGAAGATAGCTACTTCTTTTAGTGTAAGTTATCAGAGTTGGCTGTCTTTGTAAAGTAATATCCAGCTGCTTTAATCTCCATATGGAATCCTTTATGCTCTGTAGATGACTGATTTATACTTAAATAAAGTTCTGTGCTAATTGAAAATGATTTTTGTTGACCAACATCCCTTTATAGAATACATAGGTATTTTAAAATAAAATCAGATTTTACCACCAACCCCAAAGGCATTTTGAAGGTAAAAAATCTGACTCCCTCTTTGCTGAACCCACAGATGTTTCTTTTAACTTCTTTATAGCTCTCTTTTTATTGAAGCTGGGTGACTATACATTCAGCATTCATTTATTAAGTGCCTACTATGTTAAATGAGACATATTTGATGGGAAGAAAGCCATTTAACATAGAACCAGCATATAACAGTCTTCAGTAAACTTAGTTCCTTTTCCTCTCTGCTGTTACATCCAAAGTTTTGTGCTATATGGTGGGAAATAAAACAAATCACCTGCTTCAAGGAATTTATAGCTAGGGTTGATTGGAGAGGTGTTAATAGGGAAGGGGAGATAGACTGGTTAAAAACTAAGTGAAGTACACAAGGTGCTTAAATAAAGTGACCTTTCCATGCAGAGGAAGAAATTCTACATTTGGAAAGGTGTGAGAGAAGGTGCCACCTAAAAAGTTCAATTAAAGTACCACCCCATTTGCTCCTCTGTGGATGCTAAAGATGTACAGTCTCTAAGAACTGGTTTGGTGTCAGGTCTGAACAGGGTAGGAAGGTGGGGGCGTTGGGTAGGGTGGTTTCCGCTGGCTACATTACTCTTGTGTGCTGTTCTCATCATTTTATGACTAACCATTTCTGGTTATTTGTTTCTTATGCTTTGAAAGTCTATGTTGCTTATGGTTCTTTTGTTCATGAAAGAAACATGTGATAATGCTGAATTTATAGATCTTAGGGCAATTTGTGTTCTTCCAGCAAGAAGTGAATACTTCAGTCTTCAAAATGTAGGAAGTTTCCCATTTTGCAAAAAGACTTTCAAAGTTTATTTGTAAGATATTTCCTCATAGAAACAACGTTACTAAGTAGAGAATTGATTCTTAGACTAGCACAAGAAGGCTTACTAAACCCATAATAAAGCCAAAAACCTGTATTTAGGTAGCTGCAATGGCTTGGTGATATTGTAATATAATAATATCATAGCTCACAAGATTTATCCATAATGTGATTGTTACAGCATGTAGTGGAAGACAATATTCATGCAAATTTTAACTGTATTTCAGGTCAACTAACTTTTTGTGGACTAGCTGGGAGCCTGTGTTTTACATAAAACATGATTTATTAGCAAATGCGTTCCAGGTTCCCACTTTGGATTCCAGGTGAATAACTCCCTACCATATTCATGGCAGCGCTTGGCCAGCCAGCCTGAAGAAAATTAAGTAGCTCTGGAAATACTCTTGCCCTCCAGGTGTCATCCTTTTGAGCAGAATGTGGGCTGGCTTTTTACAGAGAGGGAACATTCTCAAGTCAAGTGTTCATAACCCAGAGAATGCCTATATGTATTTTATGTGGCCAGAATGGTTAAACTTAATATATTTTATTCTTAACTCTCCCAGGTTCAGGCATGACAGCATGTTCTTTAGGGCAACTTGCAGTTACCCATGTTCATGACTGGAAAAGCTGAAAACATACCCCTTTAAATAAAGGATGAATCATAATTCAACTAGCTTCACAGTTGGCTTCATAGATTTAGTGAGCTATTGCTCAGCAGGACTGTTTTGGTTTTGTTTTGTTTTTTTATTTACTATATCCTAAAACATGATTGGTAATATTTGTGGGTTCCTTTATTCTTTTCCTTTCTATTCATGGACAAGAGTTTATATTTTGGCCTATATCCTTTTCAACAAGAAGCAAAGATCCTGGTAGTATGTGCCAGATACAGTTTAAGGAATTGAGTTCAACAGTAACATTACTATTAATTCGTGGCAATATTTCTTGACCTATAGATGGGTTTTAGTAAGCCAAAAGAGGATAATCAGTGCAGACTGAAATAAGCATTCATTTCTTGTTAGTGTACATATAAAACCAGACTTCCACATTTTATATCCATAAATTTCCTTCATCTCTGGTGGAAAATCCCTTCCTCTTAACTAATCTCCATGGTGTTTTCTTCACTTGACACAGGGCAATCAATCCCCAAGCAACCCGAGCCCATGGAACAGGTGCCTTGTTAAAAGACTGTGGTTAAATCTTGGGTAAATTCTAGCAGTGATTGTTAGAAAAGAAAAGAATTATTGTTTGCTGAGAGTTTTACAAAGGAGCCCCTCACCTATGTTTGATGAACTTCTAAACTGTAAAGATAGGCTTTTGTAGAGGAGACATGCATGCAGATCAGTGGAAGAGAGATCCATTGCTTCTATACGTAATTGTTGTTCTGTATTCTAAAGCATGAATCACAGATGTCTTTATGATTACACGTCCCGCCCAGCATATGAGAAATACACTTTAGAGAAAAGGAAGTTAAGAGAAAACAGAAGTGTGAATAACTGCTAATGGTGCTCTCTGTGGCTCCATTCCGTCTGCCATTTCATCATACATAAAGGGTAGTTCAGAGATTCTTTCCTGGCAAATAAGTGGCAACATATGTTTGAAACAGTGAATGGAAACTATAGGGAGAAAATGACAGGCATATGGCAATAGGAAGGCAAGGGAAAATTTGTTGCCCTAATGTTAGCCACATAATTGGTATGGTCTTCCATTGAAGGGCTGTTTTACTTTAAAAGTCTGCATGCCCCATTAGTCCAGCATTTCTGTGTGTGGAATGTATATATTTTCTAGGTTTGTTTTGTTTTGTTTTGTTTTGTTTGTGAATGTCTGTTCCATTAAGCTAGTGAAGCTCCATACAGGGATCTTGAGAGAAAGTTTCCCAAAGGAGAAAGACAGAACCTAATCAGGAAATAGGACCCTTTATTAAAGTAGTAAAAACAAAAAGCGAGGAAGCACTTGAGAACAATCACTTTGAAGGGCTAAGAACAGAGAAATGGGTCCCAAATTCTGTCTTCAAGCATGCTCTTCTTTTAAATAACTACTCTACAGTGACAATGTTTGTGATTTTTTGCCATAGCAACTAAATCTTTGTTCAAGAGGTTGAGATTCCAAAAGTTACCTTAAAGGACACAATTTGATGTTTTGTTACATACTGTGAAAGCACAATGATATACTTTTTTTTAAAAAGATTGTAGAGAGAGAAAGAGGAAGAGAGAGAGAGCACCAGCAGCGGAAGGAACAAGGGGAGATGGAGAAGCAGACTCCCACCCTGAGTGGGGAGCCTGAAGTGGAGCTCCGTCCTAGGACCCTGAGATCATGACCTGAGCTGAAGTAAGACACTTAACCAGCTCAGAGCCACAATGATGTACTCTGAAAAAAACTCTTTTTTCCTAACAGAAAAATATTAATGTATACTAAAGGCACTGAAGCTCATTTCCAATTGTATGTCATACAAGGCTACTAGTTAGGAAATGTGTTTCCAGTCTTTACAATTTAATTATGACCTATTGTTTTATTAGAGAAAAGTGTTAGAAAGAAACATAATTTGTTTCTCAGAACAAATTTTTTTTTGTTTTATTCAGAAATGATTATGATGATATCATCATATTTGTTTCTAAGATTTAGTTAACTGCTTAATAAGACTTGTGTTCAGGGCACCTGTGTGGCTTATTTGGTTAAGCGTCTGATAGGTTAAGCATTTCATCTGAACCCCACATCTGCTCTCTGCTCAGCAGGGAGCCTGCTTCTCCCTCTCTGTCTTCCTGCCGCTTGCCCTGCTTATGCTTGTGTGCACTTGTGCTCGCACTCTCTCTCTCTCTGTTAAATAAATAAAGTCCTTAAAAAAAAAAAGACTTTTGTTCAGATTGTGGGAAAAAATCAACTGGTATTATTATTGATTTGAGACTTGACAGTGAATAATGTTAGCATGAATAAAGGACTTATTAATATGTGTGTATCTGTAAATATGATTTAAACATGTGTTAATTCTACAAAACCCAACTGTTCTATAACTTCTCTCACAATATCCTGTTTTCCTATGACTGGTATAATTGGTATGATTTTTTACATCTGGTCTCATGCTTTAAAAATGGGGATACCTAAGAAGATAATATAAACAAAATGTTTTATTTGTAGTTAGAAATTTCTGTATACAGTTGACCCTTGAACAAGGCAAGGATTAGAGCCACTCAGCCCCTGTACAAGTCAAAAATTCACACATAACTTTTGACTTCCCCAAAACTTAATTGCTAACAGCCTATTGTTGACAGGAAGGCTTACTAATAACAAACAGTGACAAACATGTATTTCTTTATTTTATATGTATCATCAGCTGTATTCTTATAGTAAAGTAAGCTAGAAAATGTATTGTTAAGAAAATCATAAAGAAGTGGGGACGTGTGTGGCTCAGTGGGTTAAGCCTCTGCCTTCAGCTCAGGTCATGATCTCAGGGTCCTGGGATCGAGTCCCGAATCAGGCTCTGCTCAGCAGGGAGCCTGCTTCCTCCTCTCTCTCTCTCTGCCTGCCTCTCTGCCTACTTGTGATCTCTCTCTGTCAAATAAATAAATAAAATCTTTTAAAAAATCATAAAGAAGAGAAAATATTTTTGCTGTATCATACTATATTTATTGGGGAAAAAATTCTACTTATAAGTGGACCTGCACGGTTTAAACACAAGTTTTTCAAGGGTCAACTATATATTTACATGTAAAATAAAGCAGGACATGGCAGAGAGAATACATGACTAAGTTTTATAGCCTGCCCACTACCAAGCACTTTGTACTACTCACAAGCTGAGAATGGTTTTTACATTTTTAAATAGTTGAAAATGTCAAAATAAGAACAATATTCATGATATGTGAAAATAACATGAAATTTAAACTTTAAGTGTCCATAAGATTTTATTGGAACTCAGCCACACCTGTTTGTTTACATAATACGTGTGGCTGCTTTCCTATTCCAACAACAGAACTGAGTAGTTGCAACAAGACCGTCTGGCCTGCAAAGCCTAAAATATTTACCACCTGGCCCTTTATTGAAAAAGTTTGCTGACCGCTATTCTTTATCTTTGGTGATAGATAAATTTAAAACAAAGCCAGCAAAAGGCAACCACAAGTTTACAGTTTTATATCTCAACTAATTTGTGTTTAATTTGCCTAAACCAAATTTTGAATTTTCTGTAGTTTTCTTTTTTTTAGATCTTGAATAATTTATATTATCTGAAGATTAATATTATTGCCAAGACAATAGGATGCCTTTTGGTGGAGTACTGAAGTGACATGCTATAATTCTAGGGAAAGTCTAAAATAGTGAAAATAGAAAAAAAAAAGTTTAGTTTCTAAGACTAATTGGAAGCAGTGAGGTAAACTGATTATTTTAGTCTTCTATGTTCCTGTCATATCACTTTCTCTTATTCTACCTTGCCCAGTGGAGGATATCAAGGATAGGTGGTGAGGATTTTAGGAGGATTCCATAAGAGAACCCTCCCCAATACCACCACCATAGCATGTCAAAGCATTCTGATTAAGTGCACATGGCAAAACACACCATCATGAAAATATTCAGTGTTCATGACTAAATGTAGTTTTCTTTGTCTCTAATCACCTTGAATAATTGAGGACTGACGTATTAAGAAAAGATACCCTCTCTCTAATATGGATTCCTCATACTAATAGTAAATTTAATATTTAATATTTAATAAAATTTAATATCCTCATACTAATAGTAAAATTTAATAAATAGTAAATTTATTAAATAGTAAATTTAATAAATTTAAATAGTAAATTTTAATATTTAATAATTTTTTAAAATTATTTCTTGAATTACCCATCAAAATGTATTTTAAATAGATTTAGTCTAATTTATCAGACTCTCAACACGGAAAGAAGTTTTGGTTTAAATGTTACTTATTTGAGAGTTTAGATGTGATACATTATTAGTTTTGTTTCATGTTTGAACAGTTTAAAGAAATTGTTTAGAAAAAGTAGCTGTATTTCTTTATTGTAGATAGCATTATTTTTAGAGGTGTGTTGTAGGTATGTGGAATAAAAAATATGTCAAATAAATTGCTCGACATGGAATTACACAATGCTCAGGGGCTATGTTTGCTCTGATTCTTTATGTCTAATCTCATCTTTTCCAGAATCTCTTCTTTTAAAAATAGAAACCTGAAAAGGTCAGCTAACAAAATTTTTCTTTTGTAGTAATTTCTAACAGATGGACTTTTCATGCATATACTTATACATAAAAATGCATATACATTTTTCATATCATCCTAGTATTTTTTGTTTATTTTAAAGTGTCTTGATCTATCATACAAGAATATCAGAAAAAGGTGTAATTAAATGAGAAATATTCCATGAACACTTCGTCTGAGTCTTTGACTCTGAAACTCTCAGAAGTTTAGGTATATTTCAAGCTACTCTATTATAAGATGAGTATTAATATTAAAATGAATCAGATTTCTGTTGGCATTTCAGATCACCTGAGAGTGGCCAAACACACACAGAGGAAAAAAATGTAATCACTCCTTTTATTTAAGGCCTAAGAAACATGTGTTTTGAGTCTGTTAGATGGAGATTTTATGTGTGAATTTATTTAGAGGAACTCGGTTTTTTTCCCAATCTAAAGATAGTATTTTAAGAGAAAGTGGTTTCTGGTGTTCATTGATCTTTATTTTTCAGCATATAAAAAGTCTGTTCAATTTTATTTTATTTTGCTTTAAAGATTTATTTATTTTAGAGAAAGAGCTCAAGTGCACACAAGCAGAGGAAGGGGCAGAGGGAGAGAGAGAATCTCAAGAAGACTTCCTGCCGCACACGGAGTTCAACACCGGGCTCAATCTCAGGATACTGCGATGGTGACCTGAGCTGAAACCCAAGAGTTGGACACTTAACTGACTGAGCCACCCAAATAACCCTGCTTAGTTTTATTTTGAATGTAACATTTGACTGTAGTTTTCAAAACCAGATTGCTAGCTTTCAGTACCAAATTATTATACTTTGCAGATGTTAAGGATGTTTTTGCTGTGTTACATCCTTTTAGCCTTAATGAGCATTACTAAGGCACTGGAGTTAAAAACGGAAATCACGTATTTTAAGACCATATAGGAAATATCCCACCTAATTCTTTTTTTTTTTTTTTTTAAGATTTTATTTATTTATTTATTTGTCAGAGAGAGAGAGAGAGAGAGTGCACAAGCAGGCAGAGAAGCAGGCACAGAGGCAGGCCGAGGCAGAGAGAGCAGGCTCCCCACTAAGCAAGGAGCCCGATGCGGGACTCGATCCCAGGACCCTGGGATCTGACCTGAGCCGAAGGCAGCAGCTTAACCGACTGAGCCACCCAGGCGTCCCCCACCTAATTCTTTATACAAAGAGGCTGTCCATGAGTTATATTGACTATAATTAAAATAATTAGAAGTTCTTGTATATAAAGGTTTTAGCTCTTTATGAAATCTGTATGGTAAGTGTTGTGATAACTGCTGTTGCTTTTTTTCCCTAGCAGATTCCTAGCCCCTAGTGCATTCATCAACAAAATATTTCTTAGATAACATGTGAGGAATAACAGTAAAGGTGCACTGTTCCTGCACCTGAAATTTCTGAAATTGTTATGATAGACATTTTAGATTCCTGCCTCCCATCTTGAATGTGACTCCACTGTGGTCCACCTTCAGGGCATCTTTCAGGTATCTTTAATGCACATTAACATCCCGGGGATGGTAAGCAAGGCTCTAGAGTCAGACTCCCTGCATTTGGTCTTTAGTTCTTCATTTACCAGTTATGTAACCTCACTGTGTCTGTTTCCTCATCTATAAAATGGGGATAATGGGTGTACCTTCCTCATTCAGTTGTTATGAGTGTTAGAGTTGTAGCCTATAAGTACTTAAAGAAGCACCTACATATATTAAGAATTTAACTACTTAGCTCTCATTATACATTCCTAAGATACCATCTATGGTGTCCTGGTTGTACTGGATCTTCAAAACCCTCTAATTCTATACTCAGAACCAAATTGGCAGTATTTTAGGATGAGCTAAATGTAAACTAAATGTAACTAAATGTACATGAAAGCGTTTTGAAAATATAGGATGTTACACTCATCTAGACTAGTATTATCACATAGTAGGTACCCAATAAATATTTAGAGAATTAATGAATTACAGAATTAAAAATACTATAGACATATAATGGTGATGTCATTCTAGAAATTCATGACTAAATTCTGGAATCAAAGCTATTCAGTTCTTAGATTTAGGAGAAATCATTTAACTCTTATCTGTGTTAATGAGTACGAATAACAAAGATGGTGATGATGAGGATATTAATAATAATGTATACCTGGCATTTACTCTGAGTGAAATACTATTCTAAACACTTTATATGTTCAGATTATAGATTAATTCATTTAATCTTTACAGCAATCTTTAAGATAGATACTAATATTACTCCCATTGAATAGATGAAGAAACCGAGTCAGAGAGGTTATAAATAACCAGGATTCCAACCCAGGAAGTTTGGCTCCAGAACCCATGCTTTTAAGTCTTTGTTATAAACAAGCAAGCTATAATTTCATAATAGTTATTTAGCCCAATCTTTTTTTTCCCCCGTACTTAATGCTCATCAGAACAACCATACAGGGGCACGTGGGTGGCTCAGGTCATGATCCCAGGGTTTTGGGATTGATCCCCGTGTCAGGCTCTCTGCTCAGCAGGGAACCTGCTTCCCCCTCTCTCTGCCTACTTGTGATCTCTGTCAAATAAATAAATAAAATCTTTAAAAATAAAAATAATAACAACCATACAGTACCAAAAGTGCTAGTCATTGCCTAGCCCTGCCTCTTTCTGCTCTCCCACACAAGTTTAAAGCACTGTTACTCAAACTGCTGCAGACTGGAGCTACCTTGGGGCTTTCTATACTTTTGAGGCCTAGGTCTTAGAGATTCTGACTTCATTGATGCACACTGGGTATCAGAATTTTAAAAATGCTCCTGGTGATTCTAATATTTAGCACAGTTTTAGTCCCCTAGTCTAAAGGAAAATTCAATTGGTATGGGCCCTAGAGCACTCCTGAGGAACCACAGCATGAAAGTAGTAGGATCTGGACCCTTGAGCATGCAGGAGCTGAAACTCAAGCCAGTTTGCATTGTTTATTGTTGAGAATCGCTTCCTTTGCAAGGAATACTGGTTAGAAATACCAGGTGACAGTGGATTTAGAATATACCCAGGGATTAAATTGTGTATATTATTCTTTTAATTTGTTTAAAAAAAAAAATCAAGTAAGTTTTAGCATTGCTTTAGTTATGGACCTTAAATGACCAGTGAAAATTCTAAGGAAACTTATTTGGAAAAACAAAATGGCTACAAGTGGGACTAGGATAATGCTTTCTTTTAGGGTTATGAGCTTATTGCTCCAATAAGAAGAGTAGCCTGGCTTTCCTAAACTGTTTAGGAAAATTGATATTTATTTCAAATGTTTATGGTTTATCATCTCAGAAGATTAATGCCAAATCCTCAAAAATGTAGTGACGAGCGATGACTCATTTGAGCTCATGTCAAAACAATGCGCTTTTGTAATTTGCCTGTCTCTGGGGAAGCTATTAAACACTAAACAAACTGCCTCAGAATGAAACTGATTGAGTGTTTTAAATTATGTACTTTTGCTTGGCTATTAGCCAGAGTTCTTTGGGAAAACTCACTGCGCATCAAGAGCTGTGATTTGTGCTGACAATGACACTGCATGGTTTTGCTGCTTCAGGACCAGCGTGTGTCTTCTAAAGTTAAATAGTCAGTCAGACATAGCTCAGTCTTTGATAAACAATTTGTGTTAACTCTGCTCTCTGCCAAGTGATTTTTTTTTCTTTGTAAACTTTGGATGGGATATACCTAATGGGTAAGATATTTTTGTCTGCATTATCTTGTTGACAAACGGCAGAGATCCCAACGAGTTAAAGAATAGTTACTATATGTATGTATTTATACTTATATATTTGTTTTCCTGTAAAAAGTACCATATTTATATATTTGTTTACTTGTAAATAGTACCATATATCTTGTCCCTAGTAGAGCTCCACATGTAGCGGATACACAAAATATATGTGTTATGGATAATAATGATACCAATAAGCAAAACATGAAGAGTGGCTTTTAATTTCCTATGGTCTGTCTGCCAGTACTGTATGAGGCTTTTTAAAAATCAGTGTTAAGCTAACTACATTTAATTTTTCAGGAGCAAAATATTTAAATGACTGACTTTCTTTCACTAACCTTGGTAATGAGGATATTTACAATGTTAGATTAGATATTTTTTTAGATTGGATTTTTTTAGTAACATTTTTATTGGGGCTCGTGGGTGGCTTAGCCAGTTAGGTGTCCCAACTCTCGATTTCGGCTCAGGTATCAATCTCAGGGTCTTGAGTTCAAGTTCTGCATTGGGCTCCATTGATTTAAAAAAATTGAAAAAACCTTTAAACTTAAAAGAAAAAAGAAAACCTTCTATCAGTATAATTAACTCTTAATATGAGTAACCAAGATACTCATAGTACAATCTGGCACTTCTTGAGTAGGCAGTTGGAGCCATGGTCTCCTGACAAAGTATGGGGCCACTTATGACCATTTATATCACACTCAGCACACCTAGGAAAGAGTAGGTGCTCAATAGATATTTGTTGAATTGTACAGGTATTCTACTCATACTCATCTCTTATGCTAAAAGAATTGATTTCTTCATGGGGCACCTGGGTAACTCAGTTGGTTAAGCATCTGACTCTTGATTTCTACTCAGGTCATGGTCACAGGGTTGTGAGATCAAGCCCCATGTCTGTCTCCATGCTGGGCATGAAGCCTGCTTAAGATTCTCTCCATCTTCCTCTGCTCCTCACCACCCCCCCACCAACTCACTCGAGCCTCTCTCTCACCCCAAAAGAAAAAAAGAACCAATTTCTTCAGATGCAATTCCATGAAAGGACATGGAAAAGGTAATGAAAATTAAATGACTTCAGAGTGATTGTATAGTATGGGGATAGATATCATCCCTAAGGAAGTTATCCTGATGTCTAAGTATCTAGTTATCAGCAAGTCGTGTTTGAAAACTATAGTTTCAATCCACGAAAGAAACCTTGGATTAGTCAGTTGCTACCAGTAGACGCTGGACCACCAGAAGTGTTAATAAGTCAGTGAAATGCCAGTTAGAAAGGGATTCACACTAAGCTAATAGCATGATCTTATTTTTGATTAAAAATATAGCATATCCACATGTTATGTTTTCTGCCATTCTAGTTACCTGTCTTGAAAAAGGTTTAATAACCAGAGTTGAAGTTTTCACACAGTGCAAACAAAATGGTGATGAGATGACTTCCATTGGAAGATAGTCAAAAATTAGATTGTAAATTACAAAGATTAAAGTGGAAGAAAGGATATATTAAAATTATAATTAGTGTGTCAGGGCAAACACATTCTTGTTCACCTAAACTTAGAATTGTTAGAATCAGAGTCTTGAAAGAAGTGCTTGTACTCAATGAACAGTATTCTAGAGGCCATATCGCTTCAGAGTTAAGAATGCATATAGACAAATTTCAAATTGTGTTCTGTTCCTCCTCACTCGTTTCTGGCTATGCGTCCTTAAGCACCCTTTTTTATCTTTTTATCTTTTTATCTTTTCCAGCCTCAGTTCCTTCATCTATTAAATGCTGCTCCTATTTTGTAGGGGTGTTATGAGGATTAAGGATTGGTTGAAAACCACTTAAAACAGTGGCTGGCATATAGTAAATGTGTGTACATGTACGTGTGTGTACACATGGGCTTGTTTTAAAGCATTTGCCATATTGTTTGGGTGAGCTATAAAAGAAATAGGTTTGGAAGAATTTGATAGGCTTGCAGAAGAAATCCAAAATTGGCTATTAAAAGTAATTTATTGTTTAAGGTTGCATCTTCCCAGTCCCCTTACATGACTTGCTTGGCTGCCACCCTCAGGGACAGGGACCCTGATTTGGCTTCATCAGTGACCTGACCCAAAAAAGTATTTTTTTCTGTTTTTACTAAGATGGCTTCACACTGAAAACTATGCAATGCTTCTTTCTTATTTCCCAGGCTCAAATAATGAAATAAGGATAAAACTATAGTCCCCTGCTGCTTCATTTACTTGTACTAATTTGTCTTAAATGAAAAACTCTTCATTTGATAATAGAAAAGTATGGCTTCAAGTAATAGAAACAAGCCCAGGCTAATTAAGTTAAGCAAGATCTTTGGCCAGGAAAACTAACTATTGAGATATGCATCTTGTTTTTCCAAGCAAATGCTCCTACTTCAGAATCTGAGTAGGCCTTAATTCATTTACCTGGTATGAGCTGCCCAGTTTTCAGACAACCACTCTACATTTCTGGCAGCAGTGAGTGTGATGAATGTTTTTGTTTTTGTTACTCTTAACGATAAGTGTGTGGTTTTTTTTCTCGCTATAAACAAAGGTCTGTAAGGACTGTAGACCAGATTGTTTCACCATTACAATATGCTTATTTTGTTATTTCCATCACTTGCTAGTATTTTGTTCCTAATCTTGGAGTAGATCTTTCAGTAGGGAGAGAGAAAAACTGCTTTCCAATCAAGTATTTATAACTAAGTAGTAGAACCAGGCTGGTAAACATTTATTCAGTTTCTATCAGGGCAGTTTTTTTGGCACTGTTTTTTCAATGATTAAATTAAGATAGGACCTTTAAAAATAGGTTTAACATGCTCCTTTAAAATAGGATATTCCCTTAAAATGAGGCAAAAGAGCCTTCCAAACATTAATTTTTGTTCAGTTGACATCTTTCTGTTCCAAACTTTAGAAGCCTAAAGGTTTTTTCTTCTTTTGCATCCCCCTGCCTTTTTTTAAATGGCTGCTCTTTGCTTCTCAGCCAACCTGAAATTCAGGCTTATTTTAACTCCCATCACTGCTTATAATGACTGCCTCCTCTTTGCCTCCCATGCCCACTTGTCTTCTTTGGAACTTGGCAGTGCTTGTCCTCTGTTATTCCAGCATCCTTAGTCTCATTTGGCTCTTTGCCCTCAATTTCATCATTTCTACAGGTGACCAGCCTCCTTCTTCCCTTCCAGTTCCTGACAAGCTTCTTGAAAGAATATTACTACACTCAGTGCTCACTACCCTCTTTGGATCCTTGAAATCTGGTTTTGGCACCTGCCATTCTGATGGAATTGTTCTCTCAGAGGTCATTGGTGACTTCTACATCAGATCCCCCAACAGGTTATCTCCTCTGCTACTTCATCCTCTGGCTTCATCCTCTCCTATTTCTCTATGCCAGTTAACACAGTTAACTGCTTACCCACTCCTTGAAATTCTCACTTTGGCTTCCAAGACACTGGGCTCTCCCAAATTCTTTTTCTATATCATAGACTGCTCCTTCTCTAACTTCCTTGATAGCTTATCCTCCTTTTCTTATACTCTAAATGTTGGCATTTGCCAAGACAGTCCAGCCCTTTCCTTTCTAAACCACTTCCTCCTTGGTATGCTAATCTATTCTTACTGTTTCAACTTGCCTCTGTATACTGAAACTCCCACATCTTTATCCTTAGCCATTGCTTGCCTGACTTCTATCTAGCCCCATCTTGCAGTTACTCCTAGATGTCTCAACAGTCTCTCAAGGACAACATTCCAGAGCTGCCTATTCCAGCCTTTCAATTGCTGTTATTAGGATCAATCTTCTTGTCACCAAGGCTTATAAGAGTTACTGAGTCCAGTAACTACCATTTCTACCTCTTGCATCTTCAGATTGTGTAACATACTTCATGTTACAACTTGTAAGCATTATTTTTCCATTTTTCTCTTTCATTGAGGTATCATTTATATTTAGTAATGTGCACAAATATTAAGTCTGCAGTTTGTTACATTTTTACATATGTATTTACCTGTGTAAACTCTGTCCAGACCAAAATATAGAATATGTCCAGCTTCCTAACAGGCCTCCTTTTTGCCACCTTCCTGTTGATATCTACTGTCTTCCCAGGAGGCAACCACCATTTTGACCTCTGTTACCATAGATTAATTTTGTCTGTTTTGAACTTCATGTAAATGGATTCTCATATTAATGGAAATTCAATTTCATATAAATGGAATTTTATATTGCCAACAAAAATACATGCAAATTCCTCTTGCTCCACTTCCTCATCACTTGGTATTGTCCTTTTAGTTTTAACCTTTCTGGTAGGGCTATATCTCATTATAGTTTTAATTTGCATTTTTGTGATGACTAATAACATTTAACTTTTCAGATGCTTATTTGGATACCCTCTATCATGAAATGTCTTTTTTTTTTTTTTTTAAAGATTTTATTTACTTGAGAGAGACAGAGATCGCGACAGAGGTCACAAACCAGTGGGGAGGGAAAGGAGAAGCAGAGATAGGTCTCAGCCCCAGGACTCTGGGATCATAACCTGAGCTGAAGGCAGATGCTTAACTAACTAAGCCACCTAGGTGCCCCAATATGAAAAGTCTCTTAAGTCTTTTTCTTTTTTATATTGGGTTGTCAGTCTTTTTTTTTTTTAATTGATTCAGAGTTCTTTATATATTCTGAATGTTGGTCTTTGTTGGTTATACGTATGCACATATCTTCTCCCAATTTGTGGCTTGCCCTTTCATCTGATTGTTGTTGTATTTTGATTAATGGAAGTTATTAATTTTAATAAGGTACAGTTTATTAATCTGTTATGATTATTGATTTTTCTGTCCTTTTCAAGAAATCTTTACCTTCTTTAAGATTGTGAAAATAAACTGAGGCTCAGAGAGGTTAAGTGAGTTGTGCTAAGATTGTGACAGGCTGTTAGTTGTCTTTAAAACATCAGTTGGCTCTTTTTTTCCTGGGCACATGTGGCTGTCCATCCAGTCATTTCTGGCTTGCCCTGTATTGGGAACTGGCTATGAGTTTGGATTAGATCTGTAGAATATAACTAGAAGAAATGGTCATCTCCATCTTGAAAACAAGATATCTTTTATGTATTTTATCCTTCCCTTCACCCTCTTCACCCCCACCATGTACTGTAACAGACATTATAGAATTTCAACTCTGATCATGAAGATAGTACTCTGAATGATCCCCAGAACAGAACTCATTTAAGTTTATTAAAATAATATTTTTAAATTATTTAAATAATAAAGATAGCTCAGATGCTACCTTTTCCTTCAAGCCATTCCTGATCCCCTAATTAGTATTCACCTTTTTTTTTTTCTCCCCTACTGCCTGCATGTTTTTCTGCTCCTGAGGACAGGGAACATTTCTTTGGTCTACTGCTTTGCCTGTGATAGGCACTTGGTAAGCATTTTGAAATAAATGAATAAATAAACTAGATGATAAGTGAATTTTTCAGAAGGTAAAACTATATATTTCATGTTAAGAAATGTTAATCTGGTCATGCAGTGAGTGTAGCCTGAGAATTTCTCTCTACATGGGCTCTGTGCCTTCTCTGTAATGACGTTCTGACTCAGCAGTTCTTAATCAGCAGATTGGTTGTGCTGTATCACTTTCATCTTCTGTAACACAGCTTATGTACCTGGATATCTTGGTACTAATTACTGACGTAGTATGACCATGACCTCATTAGACCTTTTAGCATACAGGCTCTTTCTGACTGCTATACAGTAAGAAAAGACTTAGATGGAAAAAGAGATGCTATTTTCTATTTGAAGCAAATGATTTGACTTAGACAACTATGTGACAACTGGCTTCACTCAGATTCTCTTGGCATCTTTAAAGAACATTTGAACCATATTTGAGATGCCATTGTGTTCCTACCTTCAAATACAACAGTGGGAGATTCTGATCAGTATGTTTGAGGTTGGAACCAGAAATCTGCACTTTTAAATAGTTCCCCTGGTTGGGGCACCTGGGTGGCTCAGTGGGTTAAAGCCTCTGCCTTCGGCTCGGGTCATGATCCCAGGGTCCTGGGATCGAGCCCCACATCGGGCTCTCTGCTCGGCGGGGAGCCTGCTTCCCACTCTCTCTCCGGCCTGCCTCTCTGCCTACTTGTGATCTCTCTGTCAAATAAATAAATAAAATCTTTAAAAAATAAATAAATAAAATAAATAAATAGTTCCCCTGGCAACTGTAATGGTAACTTACTTAATTTTGGGGACCAGTGGAGGAGAAGTCAGAAAGACCTGAATCCTAATTCTTCTCTATACTTACCAGCAGTATAACTTTGGGAAAGTTACATAGTGTCTTTAAGGTTCAGTTTGATTGTTTGAATATTATGTGGACAATAACAGGACCTACATTCAAACAATGTTAGGAGGATTAAATGAGATAATCCATTTAATATGCTTAGCACAGTGTTTGACAGTAAACATTCAGTAAAATGTAACTATCATTACTAATATTATTACCACTAATTATCAGGTTCTTTATAAGGGATCTTGGAGCACCTGGGTGACTTGGTTGGTTGGGTGTCCAACTCTTGGTTTTGGCTGGGGTCATGATCTTGTGGGTCCTGGGATCAAGCCCTGAGGCTGGCTCCACACTCAGCGGGAGCTCTGCTTGAGATTCTCTCTCTCTCTTCCTCTGTCCCTACCCCCACAAATAAATAAATAAATATTTAACAAAAAATAAGAGATCTTTCTTTGTGTTGTTTTTGTATAGCGCATACAAAATAGAATCTACTGTCTACAAAGAAAGGATTCATGTGTATGGGTGTGTGGTCTTTCTCTTAATGAGTCTCAGTTTAGGTGTTTAAAGTTCTGTATGGGCTTACTCTGGTCCCAGTTCTTCTTCCTTAATAATTCACCAAGTAGCCATTTTATGCTTTTTTTTTTTTAATTACTGAGGGACTATTACTCTGTGTTTGTATGTGCACACCCATGTGTGTGTGTGTGTTTGTGTGTGTGTGTGTGTGTGTGTGTGTGTGTATGGTGTGAATATTACCAAAAGATGCTTACCTGGAAAATTTGAGAACTGAATATTCTATTGCAGCATTTCTCAAACAATTAGATAATGTGTCATAATTTAGGGACTAGAATTGAGACTGTGGATAAAGTAAATGCAGAGAGCCATCTTTTAAGTTCTTGTCTCTCCTTATAAAATTCTCTGTCTGCTTCAACATCTGAAAATGGAACAGAGCTAATCTGAGCTAGGGTTTGGTGGTGCTACCTACAAAATAAACTGAGTTTTGATGTGTGTTGTGTTTCATATATTCAAGGAAGAGTGATATGGAATGCTTGGGGCAGGAGGGAGGAACTGGGAGTGGGAAGAATCATTGTATCCAAAGGTTTTAGAGCCAGTCCCTTGTACCTTAGCTATTTGTTATGAATTTACTCCCAAAGGTAGTAGTAAATAATAAGAAGTTTAACTTTGGGGCAGAAATACTCTTTCATGGCAGGGGTAAGGTTTATTTTAAGTAAAGCAGAAACTCACCAGGGCAAGAGAATGGGTGGATTCACCTGAATAGTCATCTTTGCATAAAAAAGTAATACTGTTGCTAAGAATAGAGTGCCAAAAAAGGAATAAATAATCTTTGGGTTTGTGTGTTGTATGTCCTTCATTTGCATGGATTAAAAAGTCCATAATTCTGCAAGTTTTAGTTAGCTCTTATAGCTGCTATCAGTTCTAGTTAATTTAAGTAACTTTGACTTACTTTTTTATGACATTTGCATTCCACTGTCTATTGAATTCTCAAATAGCCTGGAGAGTGTGATGAGAATCGTGGTCTACAAGTCTTACACTTTAGTGAACCATTCACAGTCAGAGTTCATTTATCATTGTCAACGAAGAGCTGTCCTCATCTGACCGGAATGGATGAGAAATTTCAGTTGTTGGGGCAACAAGAGTATTCAGAGCTGAAATTTCAATTAGAAGTAAGGTTGATTAGTTAACAGTTTAGGGTCTCATTTTGGGGTCAGATTACCCTCATTGCTCTTTCAAGTATTAGACGTTCTTAGTTATTAGGAACTCGTGGAATTCTTAATAGCGTTGGTTTACATATAATTTCTACTCTTTGACTCATATGAATTTAAATCTTCTCTAAAAACCTGTATGGATTTCAGAGGCTTAGAGAGGATTAAAAAGCTATAAAATTTTAAATAACTTCATCCAGTGAGCATGTTTACCTAAATGTGTCATCAAACTTCTCAGTTTTCTGGTTAGAGAACCGGTTTGGGACAGGCTGACTCACACTGTCAACCGATAGAATGCAAACACATTCAGAATTCTGGTGAGACTAATGCAACAGAAACAGAGTTCTGTAAGCTTTTAGAGGTGAAGTGTTTCATTTCACCAATAAATCTTCCTATCACTAAGAACTTTCAAAAGAAACAAACACATGTCTTCACAGTTGTTAAGTGCTGGGTGAGGTGGAATAAGCATACTACTGTATCCAATACCTGTGCCACTGTTATTTTACTTTGAACTTTGGTCTTCCCTAATTTGTCTGTTTACTTTTTTTTAAGTTGAAGTATAATTAACATACAATGTTAGGTTAGTTTCAGGTGTACAATATAGTGATTTAACTTTTATATACATTGTAAAATGATAACTTTAATAAGTCTAGTTACCACCCATCATTGTATAAAGTTAATACAGTATTATTGACTATATTCCTTTATCCTGTCTATTACATCTCCATGACTTACTTATTTTATAACTGGAAGTTTATACTTCTTGATCCCCTTCTTAATCCCTACCCCCCAACCACCAATCTGTTCTCTGTATCTATGACTCTGCGTTTGGTTTTGTTTTGTTTGTTTTGTGTTTTAGATTACACATGTAAGTGAACGTTTGGTATTTGTCTTTCTCTGTCTGATTTATTTCACTTAGCATAATACCTTCATGTTGTCATAAATGGCACCCCTTCCCACTCTTAAAGAAAATCATTTTTAAAGATAATCTGGGAAATATTAGTATTTTGCCCTTCAATTAATAAAAGCAATGCTCTGGAATTCTAGATATTATCTCCATATGTAAATAAACATTTTATTGGGTTTGTATTTCACTTTTAATTGTTAGATCAAAAATTCTTTGCCCAAATAGTTATTCACATTCTTTTCAGTTACCCCTTGTGCAAGGAGGGTAGATAACAAGAATATTTATGCCCATTTTGAGGATTAAAACATCTGTACAGAACTCAAGTTATCTTTTTTTTAATCAAGTTTGTTCAACAAATTTGGGGGCAATTCCAAAGATGGCCAAAGAGTGATATTCTCTAAGATGATGATATTCTCTATGAAAGGTTTGCTGAATATCTTTTCAAGGATAAAGGGATGGAGATTGGAATGTCTTCTTGGCAGAGTTCTGGGTACAGTCAAAATAAATAGACACTCCTGTTCCTTTCTCTTTTCCAGGTAGTTCTATCTCATTGCCATTTGTTTATATGTTGCTGTAATTAACCAATTTTAGGCCAGGCAAAAGAGATTAGGTAGCATACTTAATACCTAAGAGATTAGGACACATACTTCTCCAATCCCATTTTGCTGTGAATTTTGCTAAGTCTTTATTAGGAAGTTGTACAGTAATAGAAAACAAGGAATCCATTTCTGAAAACCTTATCCCCTTTGGTGTTTTGCTTATAGTTGTAGTTCTCTGATTGTTGTTAATATTATTATTGTTATACTCTTTCCAAATTTGACTCTGGACATACCTAACATAATGCTTTGTGTATGCTGTGGATGCTCTGACAAATTCCCGATGGTGGGTTGAGATTTTTCTGTGCAACACATTTCTCTTGGTCTCAGAAGAAAGAGGAAACTTGGGATAATGGCACATGGTCTGCACAACCAAGCCCTCACCTCAACAGAGACTTAACAGAGGCTTAATTCCTCAACAGAGACTTAATTCCAGACTTGTCTTTTTCATTCCTTTGTACCTGTGGGTGCAATTTTCTGCCTGAAATATCCTTTCCCCTCTTCTCTGCCTGATGAAAGTCTACTCAGACATCAAGTTAATTGCTCCCTGATGGGACACCTTCCCATTCCCTCCATGAAGAACTAATCCATGCCTCCGACGGGATCCATGACTATTCTGTGTATGCTGCAGTTGCAGCCCACATTTTACTACCTCATACACTTATATTTTCTACTGGTGCATCAAAGATAGGATCTATATCTTACTCTTTATTTTTGTCCCCAGTTCTTAGTTTCATGCATAGTATTAGGTTAAGTGAATGTCAATGAGTGAATGAACAGATTACAGATTCCCCCTTTTTTCCTTTTTCTCATATAGAACAAAATGCTCTTCTCCTTTTTTTTTTTTTTTTTTCCACAAAAAATAATCATTTCCCTTGATCATTTCCCTTTGGAATATCTCCAGTAACCTATTTCCAAGTCCCTGTCCTTTGATTCCTGAGTATGATTTGGCATTAAAGGACCTTCCTCTGTAAAGTTTTAATAAAACAGCTAACCTGTATCTCATGAGAAATATCCATTATCATTAACAGTTTTATCCTTTTTATGGCTGAACAAAACTGCAAAGGATTTGACTTGTCTGATAGGGATTGTGTTCAATCTCTAGATCAATCTCAGTGGGAGGGGGTGGTTATTACCGTCTTTACAGTATGAAGAGTTTTGATCCATAAATATGGGATGTCTTGCCATTTATTAGGTTTTTCATTTGTCAATATTGTTTTATAGTTTAAAAGTTCAAGTCTTACACTGCTTTTATTTAATTTATTCCCAAGTGTTTTTTTTTTCTTTTTGCTGTTATTGTAGCAGCAATGGAATTGGTTTTTTGTTTGTTTGTTTTGTTTTTTTAAGATTTTATTTATTTATTTGACAGAGATCACAAGTAGACAGAGAGGCAGGCCGAGAGAGAGGAGGGGAAGCAGGCTCCCTGCTGAGCAGAGAGCCCGATGTGGGGCTCGATCCCTAGGACCCTGGGATCATGACCTGAGCCGAAGGCAGAGGCTTTAACCACTGAGCCACCCAGGTGCCCCTGGAATTGTTTTTTAATTAAACTTTTAGTTTGCTTGTTGCCACTGTACAGAAATATGAATGATTTCTGTATATCAATCTTGTATACTGTGATTTTGCTGAGCTCATTTATTAGTTCTAGTAGATTTCTTAGTGAATTTCTTAAGATCTAATTATTATTATTATTATTATCATTGTGTTAGTTTAATTTCCAAAGCAAAAGATGATCAGAGATTGTTCATCTCTCCTAAAAAGGAAAACACTAGTTTTTATTTTGTAGGATTGTGTATTAGCTATTTAATTCATGCCTAGATCTAAGTTCTTATGATGGTTTTTTAAAAAGATTTTATTTTTAAGTAATTTCTACACCTAATATGGGACTCGAACTTACAACTCCAAGATCAGGAGTCACCCATTATACTGCCTTAGCCAGCCAGGCACCCCTTCTGTGATGATTTTATGTGCTACTTCATATGTTTATATATTCTATCTTAATTTTATATTTTGAAGACAAATTATTTCATCTATCAACTGTGTTAGCATATTAAAACTACTACATGTTAAGATCTATAGTCTTAATATAAATTTTGGAGTAGTTTAGAAAAAAAAGTTACCCATATGATTTTGTCTGAAAGAAGAAAGTGGCCATAGATGGACAATGACTGTCAGGTTCATATACTTTTACCTTTAATTTTGCTTGATTTCTGATTCTCCAGAAGATGTTTAGGGACAATTTGGAGTTCGTGGATCATGTCCATCACCTCAGTGTCAGTCCCCTATCCAAATAAGCATAATCCCTTGTATTTGGAAAGAAAGTGTATGCTGCTTTGATTCTTCAGGGGTCATTTTATTCACTTAATCAGGCGACTGCTGCAGATTAGTATAAATTTCATTTGAACTGCAGGAACTGCTGCTCTTGGATCAAATCCCTACTTCTGTTGCTTTTACAGCCTTGCTCTGCTAGGAGATCCGAAGGCCTCTGGGGAAGGTGCTAACAAGACTTGGGTGGGATCTGTAAACCTGACTCTACAAGTGTCTCAGTGCTGCCCCCCTCCTCCCACCACCACTACAGTCTTCTGTGATGTCTTTAAGGTCCTGCATAAAGGCTTCTTTTCTTGTGGGTTTTAATTCCTTACTATTCAAAAAACAAAAACACAAAGTTACCAACGACTGACTTACCTCTGAAAGAAGATTGGAATTAAGAGGCATCTGAAGTCATAGAGAGTCAATTCGTTGAACAATGTTTAATAGCCCAAAAAAGGGGAATATAATCTAAAGTCCATATATGGGGCCTGGCTAAATGAACTGCATCTATAAAATGAAATAATATGCAGCCACTTAAAAAAAAAGTAGGAAGAATATGGTATGATCTCTCTTCATGAATTGCTGATATAGGCTTACAATAATTTTTTAGAAAAATGCACAGGAAACTTAGCTATGGATTACTTTGGGGAGTAGGAAGTAAAATGAGAGGAAGGTTTTAATTATTATTTTATACTTTTCTGCATTTAAATTTTCTATTTTCATATATTACTTGTTCATCTATTTGTTTTTTAGTTATTTCAAACAAATATGAAATTAGAGATAATAGTATAATGAAACCCCATGTGTTCCTCATGCAGCTTCAATAACTATCAACTCCTGTCCTGTCTTATTTCTTCTGTACCACCCTACTGAAGGATAGAAGAATATGCCATTCCAAAATATGCCTCTCTGGCATAAGAACTATTTTGAATTGATATTTTGAGAAACAGCAAGTGCAGAAGTTCTGAAGATAAGAGTAGAGTTAACCTTTTATAAGAGAAATTTACACTTATGGAGGGACTCGCTGTAAGGGTATCTCGCTCTCAGTACCAGGACAAGAAGAATGACTAAATCACAAGACAGTCTTCCCAGTGGAGAAGACACCAACTTAAATCTGCATAACAGACCTTACCCTTGCTTTTTCTGGTAATGTCCTTAACAAGCTGCCCCTCCCCCAACCCACTGGGTCTTTTGCTTTTAGCTGAAGATGGTATTTAAGGTTCCAGCTAAGTTATCTTGTAGAGGTACTTATTTTCCCTGGTTATTTCCCATGTATGTACTTGAGGTATACATGTTAAGAAACTTCAATTTGTTTTTTCTCTTATTAACCTGTCTTTTATTACAGAGGCTCTCAGCCAAGAACTCAGAAGTATAGAGAGGAAATTATTTTCCTCCCCTACACTATGCTCCCCACTTTAAATTATTTTGAAGTAAATCCCAAACATTCTATCATTTCATTTTAAAATATTTTCAGACTATATCTCTAAAAAATAATGATTTTTTAAAATACACATCACACCATTAACACACCTAACATTAGAAATAATTCTTTCGTATTCTGAAATATTCCAGGGTTCAAATTTTCCTGATTCTCTCCACCCCCTCCTATACTGTCTTCAAATCAAAACTCAAGTAAGATCATCCATTACGCTTTATGGAAATGTCTAAATTTCTTTTAACTTATAAACTTCCCCTTGGTAATTTCCCCTTATACATTATTTACAGCATTTGTTAACGGAACCAGGCTGTTTGTTACACAGAATCCTCACAATATTGATTTTGCTGGTTATAATCCTGTGTTGTCATTTTATTGTGTTGGGTTTTTTAAATGCATTTACGTATATATATGTATTTGATTTTGAAGAAATTTAATGTTTCCGTATTCATTCGGCCGTGTAGAAAAGGTGCAAGGAAGTTCCTATCTATGGGTCAATATCAAAACATTTAGAAGCATGAAGAAGAATAACACATTTCTCTTCTTGCCACCAAAGAGCAGGGGATCTTTGGGAGAGGTCTTCACTAAAAACAAGAGCTCCTTTGAAGTCCCCATAGCTGCTGCTACCAATTACAGTGTTCATGTTAGTGGGTATGTTTGGAGAGAGTAATACATTTATTTATTCTGTACATACCAATTGGGCACACTCTGTGAGGGGCTAAGGCTACACAGATAAACAAAACAAGATGTTTCTGCTCTCCTTACAGAAGTGTGTAAGTGGGGAGAAGACAGACACGAAGCCATGATAAACAGGCTTCTTCATCACATATGTATTGTGTCCAGTGCTTATCCTTCTGATTTAATATAGATCTGCTATTATAGGATGCAAAGAACATTTGTCCTCTTTCCTCATCATATATATCCTCTTCTCCAAAGCTGGACTTCTTAAATCTGGCTTCTCCATTTCTGGATCAAGCATGTTCTAGGACCTGTTTCTTATTTATTGGTGATATTAAAGTGATTATTCAGAAAGCTTACTAGATGAACTTGAGCTTTGCAGGTTTTCAAGGTCTCCATTCCCTGTTGTGTATATCCAGCCTCTTCCTCTCATTTATCTTAGCCAGATGGCCCCTGAAGACATTTGAGGTTGAGGACTGCACCCCCACCCCTTTCACTTTTGTTTCCATTATCCTTTTTTTTTTTTTTTTTTAAGATTTTATCTATTTATTTGACAGAGATCACAAGTAGGCAGAGAGGCAGGCAGAGAGAGAGGAAGGGAAGCAGGCTCCCTACTGAGCAGAGAGCTCTATGCGACTTGATCCTAGGACCCTGGGATCATGACCTGAGCCAAAGGCTGAGGCTTTAACCCACTGAGGCACCCAGGCATCCCTCGGTTATATTTTAAATGAAAGTAATTATTAATAAATGTAGCATCTGTGAGGAAATTTGGGCTATCTTCAGTTCAATAAAAGAATTTGAACATTGTTTCTAAAACATTTTAGAAGATGGATTCATCTGAATCATCTATGTTGCTATCTTTAAAACCCCCCCCATATCCCCATCTTTGATATATATCTGAAGTACAAAGAAACCAACTTTTGGGGAGTCCTTTCACGATTTGGTAGGTTATGAGTGCTCAGCCATGGTGCAAGAAAAGATTGTTCTGAAACCACAAATCTCCTTGGATTTCTGAGAGTTTTCTTTCTGGAATTGAAGGTGGGAACTAAGTGACTGCCCCTCATGTTTCCCTAACAAACAAGATAAAATTAGTCTGAAAAAATACAGGCCTATTTAGAGGAGACGGGGAAGCGTGTTTCAAGATTAAACTCTTCCAGTTTAGAATTAATTCCTGCCATCCAGAGGTTTTTTTTGTGATGAAGTTTTATCTGATTTGCTCTGCTTTGTTATTACTGAGGCATGACTCATTTAGAATTCAACACAGATGAAAATTGAGTGATTTTTTTTTCCAACATTTTTGTTATTCTGTGCCTCTTACTTTGTTTATTGATAAAAATCTTAGCCCTCAAAGGAATGGTGAGAATAAGCCACTGAATTCTTCTGCATGATGAGGCCACAGGAGTTCTCCATCTGGATCTCCACAAATAAACACATAAAAAGACCATTCATTTAATTGAAATGCTGTCCTAACAGCTTAAAGTATCATGTTTGAAGGTATGGCTATCGAAAAACTGGCATGTTCTTGGATAGATTATTAGCTGGAGATGCGATTAGTCAGCAAATCTGTTTAGAAAAGAAGTAATTTGACATAAAGCAAATGACAGATGTGCTTCACAGGGAAATTTTTTCTTCTCTTTAATTGTCATTTATATTGGGTCCTCACTGGTGGCACTATTGGTAAATATTCAGTTTTGAGATCTCTGATTTCTTTGAAGGGTGTGTCCACTAAACAGTGTAGTTGCAGCCACATGTGCTTCTTTTTTCTATAGTGTTCTTTTACTATATATATTCCACCGTTTGTTATGGCATGACAAGTCTTGAATGTCATATTTAGTTAACACAAAAAACAAAAATGCATGATATAGGGGTGCCTGGGTGACTAGGTTGGTTAAGTGTCTAACTCTTGATTTCCACTCAGGTCATGATCTCAGGGTTATGATATCAACCCCTGCTTCAGATTTTCTCTCTCCCTCTCCCTCTGCTCCATTTTTTTTTTTTAATGCATGATATAAAGTGACAAAACTGTAAATTAGAAATTACTTATTTTTGAGAAAACATAATGTCCTCATAAATTCTGCTAACATGTTTCTTCTGAAACATCATTTTTTCCTTTTTTTTTTTTTTAAGATTTTATATATTGAAAGAGAGAGCAAGTGCTCAAGTAGGGGGAGGTGCAGAGGGAGAGGGAGAATCTCAAGCAGACTCTGCACTGAGTACGGAGCCTGATAAGGGGCCAGATGGGGGCTCAATCCCAAAACCCTGGGATCATGACCTGATCTGAAATCAAGAGAGACACTTAACTGACCAAGCCACTTAGGCACTGCTTCTGAAACATCTTCTGTAGAAATATAAATTACCTGTTTTCAGGCATCTCAAATATTTTAAGCTGTTACTGGGAAATTCATTGAAACAAATGGGAAAATGCTGTGGGCATAAATATATGTGCATGATAAATAGGAAATGTGAGGAAGCAAGAATTTCCAAGTAGAAATTGAGTTAAATAGGAGAGATTGGCATGAAATTCTCAAACACTTCAAATCAACTAAATTTTCAGAAGCGGAATCTGACAAAATGAATTTTGGATTCCACGATGTTGAACAGATCAAACTTGTCAGGACCATGAAATGTCAGTACTGTGTTATAAACTATTGCCAGGATCCTGGATTTGGACTCGAAAGCTTGGCTGGCATAGGATTGTATGGAAAGAGGAGGGTTCAGATCTTTTAGAGAAGAAGCAAACAGAAACCCAAACAGTCTTAGGAAGTCCAAACCTGAATTTTATAGGGAAGAGGAAATATACTGAAATTATATTGACAACAGCAAAATACTATTTCAAGAAAAATGTTAGGTTTGTGTTTTTATGATATATTAGAATTTTTTCCTTCAGAAGTAACACATCTCTGAAAGCCCAAGTCAGTGGGAAAGTCTGATTCATGTTACTAACATCCACTTTACATACTTTTTAACATCAAGACATATTTAGAATGAGGTCAGATTCGAGATTAGTCCCAGGCAAAGTTACAAAATAAGAAATGGGTACACTCCTGCATTGCTAGTAATAATATAAACAATCTATTTATAGAGGACACATTAGCTACAGTTTTCAAAATCCCTAAAAGGTTCATAACTTTTGACCCATATCTAAGGATTTATTATTCTAAGGCAACAATTAAGAAGGTGTAAAAATTAGTTGAAGTATGAGGCTATTAGTCACTTCCTTATAAAAGTGAAAAAGTGGAAGGTATATAAATGCCTACAATAGGGAATTTGTTAAATAAATTATATCTGTATGATATAGCAGAAGTCATGCTCTTAAAAATTACGGTGTAGAGAAGTAGTGATTTAGGAGGATGTTCATAATGTTTTAATGAATAGAAATAGGGTACGACAACTGTGAAAAATAGGAATTGAGAGAGTTGTTTTTAGCTTTTTTTGTGGTTAATTTTTCCACTGTTCTTCAACTTTAAAATCCCCTTTTGGGATCTTTCTTTCTTCTAGTACCTTGATAAAGGACCTGCCTTCTTTTATATCTGCTCTCATGGGTACAACCCCAAAGCTCTCAAGCTTGTTCTTCTTCACCTATTAAAATCTACTTTTGTAATATACATATACTATTCTCCAAAGCTGGACTAAGTAAAGAGAATTAATCCAGAAGCTAATTTATGATAAGATATTAATATAAAATAATAGATTAAAGTTTAACAACTTCTCTTACATTTCAGTCACTTATTCAACAAATATTTATTGTACTTCTCCATACTCTGGACCTTGCAGGAGAAACTATGAACAAAACAAATCATATGTAGGCCCCTTACCTAATAGTGGGAATATTTGATTCTTCACAATCATTTTAGGCCAGATGATGTGATTGTATGGGGATCTTGTGACATTGGCAGGCCAGGGGAGCAATGGAATCTTTTGGTGCACTTAAAAACTGCCATATTGCATGAGTCTTAATTTCATATATATGCTAGCGTGTCCTCTTCATGATACCACTGCATTAGCATTTCTGGTTTTTTCTAATTAAAATGATTTCCAAAACAGGGAAATAGGTCTCTGTAGTTAAAAGGAAAAAAATTTCCTTGAGCACTGTATTGCTCTGTTCAGTGTTACAGTATTAGATCATTAGGCAGTTTAGTAATACCTCTACTCTGAAGGAAAGAAGGTATGAGCAGCCCTAGAGAGTGATCCCTCCTTTGTGCAGCCTCAGTTTTCTCTGTTGTCATCATGCCTGTAACACAACACTGCACTGTTTTATTGTCTGTCCCTCCTATGCTGAAGTGTATGACCCCTTGAAAGCTCCTATTCATCATCACGTCCTTACCCACCCCCCCCCAGTCAGTATAGGATCTAATTAAATGCCTCCCTGGAAATCTGAAAAATGCCAATGTGTCACCAAGTATGTAAAAAAACCACCTTTAAAAAAAGGCAAATGTGAAGAAAGATGCTAGTGCTTACTGAGTGCTTCCTGTGTGTTAGACACCATACTTAGCACTTTTATGCATTTTATAATTTAGTAATTCCAAGAACTTATAAGATATGCTTATCTGTTTTTAACAGATAGTGAAACTGAGATTAAATAGGTTAAGTACTTTGTGGGGGTCAAAAAGCTGGTGAGAGGATGGGACCATGGCTTAGACTTTTGTTATTCTGACTCCAGAGTCTATACTTTTTAACTCCAATAGCCTACACCCTTCTAAGAAAATGCTTTTTTGTGCAGTGATATTTACTCCTCATTTACTCATCATTTATGCCAGGCATCTCCATCCTCATAGCTGGCTGTTTGGCTTTATCTTCTCATGAGGGAATAATACACTTGCCAAGAAAAGTTACCTGCAAGTTGCAAATGCAGGATACAGTTTCATTCTAATGTTCCACCTTAATTTCCATTTATGAGGCAAAAATTTCCATTTTGACATGGGGTAATGACTCTTCTTTCTCTTGGTATTTTATAGGCAGGTGGAACACAAGTTTGAGGTCACCTTTCCACATTCTGTCTTTGGCTTCCTGTTCTGTAGGGCTGTTAAACTAGTAGCTGTGAGCCTGTTGGATGTTTATCCAGTGTTTACTGTATGCCCTCCATTCTCCTAGGCCTAAGCTGGCTGTTGAATAATTATAGTCCTTAATACCCTTTTTGCCTGACTTTCCATAATATTGCAACAGTAGTTTCAGTACCACAGAATGAACACCTCAGTCTTCTTTTAATCATCTACATATTATTTGTGAGTATCTGGTCTTTTCAATTGTATTATTATTATGTCTTAAAATTCTTCTGGACCACCCCCTACAACTCCAAGCACAAAACTTCAGCATATAATAATGATTCTAGGGAGAATAGCACCAAATATGCTATCAGGAGAGCTAGCTTCTGGTCTGGTTTTACTACTATTTAGCAGCAAGATTTTGTGATTTCTTATCTAGGACTTGATGGGCCTCACTGTTCTCAATTCAAAAATCAGAAGGTTGGTCTAGGTTGTTAGGTCTTTTCTAGTTTAAATTTAGGATTCAGAGACTTCTGTAATTTTTTTGTAGTTATCCAACTGATCAATTCTTTGTAGTGGCATTAATAGGAATAGAAACATTATAAACTGACCTGGATTTGCAAAGGCAATACTGGGTTCAATTTGGATATGTGACATTTGAGAAGTAGTACAGCGTACCTAAATCTAGATATCCTTTAAGAATGGAAATACAGACTTGGATTTGAAGTTGGTAAAGACACTGTCATCCTCACTGGCCTCTTTCGATAGTATGAGTTAGAATCATAGGCTTAAAGTAAAAGGTACTTACTTATAGCAATCATATAACCACAGATATTTAGATCTGAAAGAGAAATACATATCATATGGTCTGTCCCATTTGTTTTATACACAAGATTGGAGAAATGGAATTTGTCCAAAGTTACACACTATCTACAGATCTAGTCTATAGACGAGAGTCCCCTATCTCCAAGCTCCTGCTTCATCCCTCGCTGTGTTTGTTAGGTTTCCTCTTTAACTGCTTTATGACACGTATAATATTATTTTGTGAGTAATAACTTCACTAATCATTGCTTATCCAAATACAGATGCAAAATTATTTGTAAAATTTGGCTCAGCTTTCTGGGAGAGAACAGAAGTTGAAACAGTGTCATTACTGTATCTGAATTTTGACCTCTGTAATTAAATGGTGCTATATGAAAAGCACTGAATTGTGTAGTGGCAAGGTACGATTCTGTGACATCTATTGAAAGCTACATTATGGTGTACAGTTCTAAATTGTGTTCAGTACCTTTATGAGGTAATTAATTTCTCTGCATCCCTTCCCAGATCCTATGTTAGGTCTGGGGTGTATGAACGCTTGTGATACTCTGTAGAATTATGATGCTGAAGTAAATGTTTATGCTAGGTCTCCATTTTGTTCTGGTAAAGAGCTGGATACCCATGACAAAGGTCAAATGGAGATCTGGCATCTATTTCACTACTTGCAAGACATAGTCTTGAGAATATGTAATACATACAACTCCTTGCCAGAAAACGGAAAGGAAATGATTGCATTTGAGTACAATGTATTCTACAACAATAGTTTAGTGTGCATGAAATTTAAAACTGCTGGCTTTCTAAATAAGATTTTTTTAAGTAGACTTAGTTTATTTTTTAAAACATTATACCCATTGTGTCATACTTTATGGGAGAGTCTTTAAAAGCTGAGATTTAAGACCAAAGAAGCTAAAAATTCTAATGGCAATGGTTGCAAGATATTGAATTCTCCAGTAAAGTACTCTAGTTTAATGTGTTTGTTGATTTCTCCTGAATGTTCTATTTTCATGAGCATTTCAAGTTATTATGTCATTTTACCATAATGGTGCCTTTTTTCCCCTATCCATCATGATTGCTTAGTACCTTAGAAGCTTCAGTATCAAGCCTTAAAGTCTGCAGTGGTGTCTCTGTTTTACACATGCACAAATTAGTTAGGGTTTTATACAGGTGGAAACCATATCTACCTCCTTCACCTAGTGTCTTCCATAGTACTTGGCATGTAGCACACATTTCATTATTTGTTGTTGCTGGGGTTTTTTTGTTTTGGCGGTTGGTTGTTCTCGAGTGATTGAATGAATGGCATGCAGTACAAACTAGCTAACTAATTAACTAAAAATTTAGATAAATATACTTATCATTTACATATATATGAGGGAGAGAGCCAAAGCCCCTGAAAAGAAGATTTGATGTTTTTGACAAAAGCCTTTAAAAGTACTCACATATAGGGATGTCTGGCTGACTCAGTTGGAGGAGCATGCTACTCTCGATCCTGGGGTCATGAGTTTGAGCCCCACATTGGGTGTAGAAATTACTTAAATAAATAAACTTTTTAAAAAACTTATTATTTTTTTTAAGGTACTCAAATATCCTCAGTTAACAAGAAGGTGAATATGGCTCGACTTTTCAGTCACTTTGTCTGATGCCCATCTGCAAAATAGGCCTTTCATAATGGGAAAGGTTTGATGATGGAAATCTTTTTTTATAAAGTTCCCTCAGCCAAAGGAGAGGTAGAAGTGCTTTGTTCTTCACTAAAGCCTAAACAACAAAAGACTTAGCCCAAGGTGTGGTCAGGGCAGCAACCCTTGAAGCTGGGTCCCTGGTGACTTTACTCTAACAACCCTTCTTCTTCCAGGGCCACTGTTCTATCTAGAAACTCTTGGGCAGGACAGGAACAAGAAATTCTACCTGTGACTCTTTCTTCACTATGTGGCTTTTGAGAAGCCAGCATTTGAACTCCTGCTTTATGAAGTCAGAGTATCAATGCTAACCTATTTGGCCAAGATATTATGAAAAGTAATTTAAGGCTTTAAAAAAAAAAAATTCACGGTTGAAGCCATATTTTTATACAGAGTTGCCGTAATATTTGTTTCCCACTTTAATGGTTACTTCAAGGCCCAAAATGTAATAACATGTATGGTTAATATACATGATTTGTTTTTGTATTCTAAAAAATAATGCATGATGTCAAAAAAAAAAAAAAAGGAAACTTTTTTTTTCTTCACAGCCTTTTCCCCCACTGAAACTGAAAAAGGAAAAAGAAATTATGTAAGCTTTTTTGAAAGTACAGACAGATTTGGCATTTCACTTATGGGAAAATTTTGCAAACTTGTACTGACTAAAAGTGATTTTTGTTTTGGCTTTCCTGTGAAGCCATCCAGAAAGGTCAAAAATTACTGGCATCGCTTTTATATAAAACATTTCACGTAGACTCCACTTGTAATTCAGCCAAGTACATAATTCAGGTCATCAGTGACACACATATCCACACACTGGAACTGGTCAGTGAACAGAAAGTGGTCATGAAATGTGGATAATGTCACCTTATGGACAGACCAAACTGCCCAGATTACAGCAAAGGAAACTTTGCATTAACATGCTTGGGAATGGTTTCCTGAGCTCATCCCTGCCCCCATCCTCCCTCAGTGGGAAAACCAATTGTTTACTGATTACGACAACTACATCAGTTGGCAAACATTTTGGCCTAAAAACCTGTGACATCAGTCTCCTTTAGGGTTTTCCACATAAAACACATTCTCCCAGGAAAACACAGAAATTGAGCCTAAATTTGAAATCCATTATTATACCCTCTAAGGTCTCTTTAACTTATCTCAATCATGTATTTCTTAATTTTTATTTTATTTCCATACAGATATTATCCAACACTTACCAACCGAGAAACATTCGCAGTGTTTTTTCAGAGTTTCAGTCAGATAGTCTATTATAGTTATCCTCACCCAACTCCCTTTTTGTGGGGATTATGATATCTGTCTTTGTTTCTCTGTACTGAGGGTCATTGATTTGGGAGTGGCTTCTATTACTTTGTTTGAGGAAGGAAATCAACATTATTCTTTGACCTCTTAAGACAAGTTCATCTTGCTTTTGTGAAGAGTGGCTATGTGCTCAAGGGGAAGTACTCTCAATAAAGTTAAAAAGACTCCATGATGGTGCACATGTTGTTTTGTCCCTTGTCAGAGAATGAAGCAAATGAGTGGTATTTCACTCGTGGAAGCACCGCCTCAATTATTATAGTTTTACCCACTT
This sequence comes from Enhydra lutris kenyoni, assembly GCF_002288905.1. Classification (NCBI taxonomy): domain Eukaryota; kingdom Metazoa; phylum Chordata; class Mammalia; order Carnivora; family Mustelidae; genus Enhydra; species Enhydra lutris. The sequence goes on along the minus strand of NW_019154086.1, from coordinate 66,795,044 downwards.
TGTTTTGTTAGGTGGATTTCATGTAATATTTTGATGCAAATGGCCCTCAAGCAGGGAGAAGTCCTCAGGCCACAGTCTCCTTGTTGAAGGTAGGGGAGCAAGAAGGACCAGTGCAACAAGGGTGCCAAGATAACGGGAGTTGTGGTGTTGTATGGGCAGAATAGGGCAAGAATTGTCTGTATATCATGTGAGTTGATAATACATTTAACAATCTCTTATCCCAAGAGTTCCATCTGAAAGCTGTTCCTTGGCAAACAGAAATAGGTGATTTTCATATCTTCTGGAATGGCTGCTACATAGGAATAAGAGTCACTCCAGTCACTTTTTCCTATTTTTGGCAATGGTATGTTCACTTTCATTCTTCTTTTTTTTTTTTTTTAAGATTTTATTTATTTACTTGACAGAGATCACAAGTAAGCAGAGAGGCAGGCAGGGAGAGAGGAGGAAGCAGGCTCCCTGCCGAGCAGGGAGCCCGATGCAGGGCTCAATCCCAGGACCCCGAGATCACGACCTGAGCCGAAGGCAGAGGCTTAACCCACTGAGCCACCCAGGAGCCCCACTTTCATTATTCTTTAAGATGAAGAAATTTTGTGTCCAAAGGCTAAAAAACATGATCTTTTAAATTCTTCCTCTTAAGCCCCCTTGATACATGTAGAAATTCCATTCTAATATATTGATTCCATGGGATACAATTTACATTTGTCTCACTGTTTTCCTTTTCCTCTAGCTCATGGCCTTTATTCCCACTGAATTTTTGTTCCCATTTCTCAGTGTTGTTCTCTTTGCCCTTTCTTAGTTTAAATAATCTTCATCTGCCTCCCAGCATTATTTCTGGATGTCATCCTAAGCCTTCCACTAGAAGATAGTTGAGGCACAGCAGTGAATGTTAAAACTGTACCTCAGACAGCCCTCCACATTCCTACCCTAAATCTGTAATGTGTTGCCTTCTTTGTTAATGTGGTAAGCCCTCTGGAGAGGGACAACCAGTACTTCTTTGTTCTATGGCAAGCAGCACTCTAACCGTGGTCAATAAATGTTCATAATAATGAAAGATGAAAGAAAGTGTCTGTGTTCAGCAAGTTAGTGCCAAATAAATGTGGAGGCCAAATGAGGCCACGGGTGCCAAACCACAGGGGTTCGAAATAATATTTAATATAACATTGTCTCATTGAATAACAAATCTTACATTGTAATGTCTGAGTCAAATCTTCCCTTGGTGCCAGACTTCTCATACTCCTTTAATCTTCCCCTCAAGATATTTCAAGTTCATGAAGCTCAAGGTAACAACTCCCCCCACCCCTACCCCCACCCCCATGTAGTGAGTAGAAAACAAACCTCCTGATGAATGTGGAAAAAAAGTAACTGGATGTGAGGGCCATGGATTCTCTGGGAATCAGACCAACTGTCTACCGTGAAGTAAGAAATGAAACTTTGCCATTAACCTAGCTATTGTGTAACTTCAGTTACCTAGCTAAAATATGAATTATAAGTAGTTTAAAAAAAGCACTGAGACTACTTATATTTTAGAAAAATCATTATTTTTTTTCTGTGATTATTAGAATGCAGCACCATTAGCTTTGTAACTCAGAAGTACACATGGAATAACAGAAGTGAAATGGCAGTTCAGTAAAATTTGATATTGCAATGATAGGTTCTTTTCTATCTTTGTATTATCAGTATAGAGCCTTAATTGTCCTTTCCATTTCAAATGAAGGCTCATATTTTCTAAGGTGATTCAGAACAGAGGGGCAAAATTGAGCAAAATAATCTGCCCTTCATATGGTTACAAAATGTTTACCAACCAATCTCTCCTTTTTTGCAGCCAAACCTCTCAAAATAATAGTTCACATTTAAGCTGCTACGTTCTCGTTTCTTTTTTTTTTTTTTTTTAAAGATTTTATTTATTTATTTGACAGAGATCACAAGTAGAGAGGCAGGCAGAGAGAGAGAGGAGGGGAAGCAGGCTCCCTGCTGAGCAGAGAGCCCGATGTGAGGCTTGATCTCAGGACCCTGGGATCATGACCTGAGCTGAAGGCAGAGGCTTTAACCCACTGAGCCACCCAGGCGCCCCACGTTCTTGTTTCTTATTTACTCTTCAAAGCATTGTTATTTGGCTGCTGCCCTCACTGTTTTATTGAAAGGACTCATTAAGTTTCCCAGTGTCTTCCTTGTTGCAAAGTCCTGGGACATTTTCTTCTCCTTTTCTGTATTGCTTGAAAGTCTTTCCTTGTTTGGTTTCTTTGCTTTCTTTCCCTTCTAGTTCTTCAGAAAACAGCGAGCCATTGATTCTTCTGGAGTTCCTTTCTCAGAATTCTCTCTCCTCACCATACCAGCACTCATTGCTTCAGCTATCACCAGCTGCAAATCCACATCACTGGCCCAACATTTTCCAGACCCATATTTCCAACTGTATGTTGTTTAATTAGATATATCATTCTCCCCACTGGACATCAGAATACACCAGGTACCTCATACTCAGCATGTCTAAAACAGGACCTGCCCCCACTTTAGAGCCATCTTCTCCACCAGCAAAAAGCTGTGCACCATTCCTATGTATTGTACCTTGGTGACTAGCCCAGAGTGCTTCTCAAAACTCCTTGTATTTCTTCCTCTGCTCTCTAGTCTCATTAGTCACTCATTAGTATTGACTGTGCATCATAAGTATTTTCTTGTTCATACCCTCTTCTCTCTAACCCCATAGCCACTGGAACTTATACCTTCCCCTAGTTTAAAGCTCCTGTCTTTACTCCATGTTGCCTTAATGGTTCTTCAAGAAATCATACCTGATCAGCTCTTTCCTCTTCTCACAATTTGTCATTTGTCCCTTCTTGCCAACAGTATAAAATCCATCTGCTTGTGGCTAGCCTTTCCTTTTCTCATCCTGCAATTACACCCTGTACTGTAGTCATGTTGAGTTCCCTCACTACCCATACTATTTTATCTCTATGCTGTGACACTTATTTCTGCCCCTGCCTTGTATGTAGTTTCCATTCTTGTTTGCATAGGGACTAGACCCCTGTTACCTCCTCTGCCCCTTTCACAAAGCACTCCCTTGCAGAATAAGGTGCCCAGCATTTATGTTTCCATAGTTTTTATCATACCTGGTTATCACTTTATATTCAAATTATCTTTAAACACATCCTCTTCCTCCCTCTGGACCATGAGATCTTTAAGAGCAGAAGCTATGTCATATTCATCCCTGTATCCCTGGTACAATGTTGAGCCCATAGTGAAAGGTTAGTAAGAGTTTGCAGAATGGATCATTGTCATGTCCACAGTAGCCTTACCTTTCACATTCCTGTTCTAGTAAGCTTATGAATTCATCACTCTTCTCCATGTATTCTTTATGTTTTCTCTTTTCTTCTTCCAACTCCAATATGGTTTGCCTATGAGATTTTTCTGCCATTAAAAGTTGTTCCAGGATTCGTCTATGAGATTCTTTATATTTTTCCACGACTTTCTCCAACTACAAAAGAAAATACATTTATAGTGTGTTAACTGCAAACCCTTCAAAATACTGCCATCTTTCATTCACTGTTTTAGAAATATCTAAGTTTTGACTAAGTAATTTAGCAGTGGGTTTCTTATCTTTTTGCTTGTTTTTTTTTTTATCATTACTCTTGTTAATTGATACTTTTTGATGCATCTCAACACAAATGTAATCTTTCTATTGTTACTGTTTTGTTTTTGTTTTTTTACACAGAGAAAATAATTGTTGCCTCTGTGGATATCAGAATAATTTCCCCATATCCCTTTTCTGACACTTCCTTCTCTCTTCAGAAAAACCTTGTCAGAGGAATGACATAAAGAAGGAATCTTTGCATAATATTTGATTCTGAGGCAACTTAACTGCTATCCTGCCCCAGCCCTCCCTAGAGTAGGCATCTTGGATCTTATGGTCTGTTTTTCATCATATTATGCCTCAAGGTGTTTGCATATTTTTAAAATTCTTATTAATCAATTCTTTGTTGGTTATGTAGTACTAATGTGAACAAATGTCAACACCAAGTCCTTTCTGGTTTCTGTGGCATACTTATATCTCTATTATGATATGATCAGCCTGTACCTGACTTATGTGTTTGTCTTCCCTACTAGACTGTGAAGTCCCTGAAGGTAGGGCCTACATTGAATTTTTAACAATTCTTAGCATCTACATAAAAAACAATGAAATCTTGCCTATTGCAACAACATGGATGAATGTAGACAGTATAATGCTAAGCAGCATAAGTTAGTCAGAGACAAGTACCATATGATTTCACTCGTATGTGTAATTTAAGAAACAAACAAGGGGGGGGGGGGCGACAAACCAAAAACCAGACTGTTAATGACAGAGAACAAAGGGTTACCAGAGGGAAAGTTGGGGTAGGAGTGAGGAATGTTGAAATCGGTGAAGGGGATTAGGTGTGCACTTGTCTTAATGAGTACAGAAATAAATCCATGCTTACAGGGTCAATTAATCTATGACAAAGGAGGCAAAAGTATACAATGGGGAAAAGACAGTCTTTTCAACAAATGTGCTGAGAAAGCTGGAGAACTATATGCAAAAGAATGAAATTAGACCATTTTCTAACACTATACACACACACACACACACACACACACACACACACACAACCACCTCAAAATGGGTTGAAGACCTAAGGGTGAGACCTGAAACAGTAAAACCCCCAGAAGAGAACACAGGCAGTAGTTTCGTTAACATCAGCTGTAGCAACATTTTTCTGGATATGTCTTTTAAAGCAAGGGAAACAAAAACAAAAATAAACTGTTGCAGCTACATCAAAATAAAAAGCTTTTGCACAGTGAAGGAAACCATCAACAAAACAAAAAGGCAACCTACTGAATGGGAGAAGATATTTACAAATGATATATCTGACAATGGGTGAATATTCAAAATATATAAAGAACTTGTAAAGTCAACCCCTGTCCCCCCAAAAAGGTAGGGGGCAATCATATTGAAAAATGGGCAGAGGACCTGAGTAGAAATTTTTCCCCAAAACACATTAAAATGGTCAACAGACACATGAAAAGGTGCTCAACATCACTAACTGACAGAGAAATGCAGTTCAAAACCACAATGAGATATCACCTTATACCTGTCAGATGGATAAAATAAAAAAGACAAGAATAATAAGTGTTGTCAAGGATGTAGAGAAAAAGGAACCCTCATGCGCTGCTGGTGGGAATGTAAATTGGTTCAGACACTGTGGAAAACAGCGTGGAGGTTCCTCAAGAAAATCATAAATAGAAATAGCATATGATCCAATAATTGCAATATTGGGAAAACAAAAATACTAGTTCAGAAGGATATATGCACTCCCTATGTTTATGCAGCATTATTTACTATTATTTATATCCAAGATATGAAAGCAGCCTAAGTGTCCATTGATAGATGAATGGATAAAGATGTGTGTGTGTGTGTATGTGTATGTGTGTGTGCGTGTGTGTGTGTGTGTGTATATATATATATACCATTTATATAAAAAATCTACAATAGGATATTCTGCAACCATTAAAAGGGTTGAGTTTTGTTTGGTTTGGTTTGATTTGGTCATTTGCAACAACATGGATGGACCTAGATAGTGTTTTGCTAAGGGTAATAATATGATTTCACAATATATGAAATCTAAAAAACAAAGTAAATGAGTAAACAAAAAGCAGAATCAAATCTATAAATACAGAGAATGAACTAATGGTGGCCAGAGAGAAGGATGGTAGGGGATGGGCAAATATATAGGCCAGAAGGAATGGGAGATACAGGCTTCCAGTTAAGTGAATAAGTCATGGGAATAAAAGGCACAGCATAGGAAATATAGTCAATGATGCTGTTATAGTATTCTGTGGTGACAGATGGTAGCTACACTTCTGGTGAGCGTAGTATGTCGTATACCTGAAACTAGTACAACATTGTGTGTCAACTGTACTCAAAAAATATTGTTTTAAAGACCTTTGTTTTTATTTCATTCTTTCTTACTGTCCATCATACTTCCTGTCATGTCAGGCTATTTTGGAGAGGTATGGATATTTTGAAGGTCTTGATAACAGGAAATTCATTTGGTTTCACACTCACTTTTATGTATAGTCTAGCTATTGCTAGCCATCTTAGTGTAGGAAATAACCAGCTTACCCAGCCATTGTCAAATAAAGGTGAAAAGCCAGAGATTATATCCTAAAATGAATATGTGCTTTAGTTCCCAGCACTGGAGTTTGTGGATCGACAGAAAAAAGGTTAAAAATATATGGAGCCAGAAGCTAGTCAGTGAAAATTTCCTTTTTAATTCCTGGCTTCAGAATTTCTATCTCTATGTGAGCTCATCCATGTATTAAAGAGTATGCTAGATAGTTTAATATTTTTATGTACTTTTTAGTGATATAATTTCACTGGATATGTAGTCCACAATATTACTGAAATATAATTCCTTTACGTTCTACCTAACTAACCCGTACTCATCCTCTGGATCTCAGGTTTCCTGATTCTTCTATATAAATTTGATCTTCCAAGGCACCTGGGTGGCTCAGTGGGTTAAAGCCTCTGCCTTCCGCTCAGGTCATGATCCCAGGGTGCTGGGATCAAGCCCTGCATTGAGCTCTCTGCTCAGCGGGGAGCCTGCTTCCCTTCCTCTCTCTCTGCCTGCCTCTCTGGCTACTTGTGATCTTTGTCTGTCAAATAAATAAATAAAATCTTTTAAATAAATAAATAAATAAATAAATTTGATCTTCCATTATACCCTCATAGTGCTTTGTGGTTTTCACCATAGAAAGCAACACTGTGTTTAATTGTATACTTGGCTTGTGTGATCATTTGTTGTCTGTCACACAGACATTAAACACACCAACAACATTAGGCACAACTATTTTTATTCATCATCTCTCCAGTAAATATTAATTAAAAGAATAAAATGAAATTTAAAAGCTAAATTATACAGTTACTTAAGTACTTGGAGAATTGGTGATGCTAATAGAGTTTGCAGATTCTTTTATTATAATACCTTGATAAATCCAAAATATTATATTTTCCTTGCTATGTTTTTAAGAAGAACTAAGAATATCTTAGGCAATTAACTCAGTATCTTTTTTTTAAGGTAACTTCTAATATAGAACCCTAGGTTGGAAAGGAATAGGAGGTTAAAACTGTTGTTAACTGTGAGTTCTTACCATCTTCCCTTTCTCTTGACAAACCAGTCACCCCCTTTTCTCATTCCTATTCTTTGTTCTAGCTCAAATGCCAATACCAGTCTTTCATCTTAAGTCAGTATTCCTACCATGTGATGTAACTGAGAGCAGTTAGATCTTCTAAGCTATTTTGCCTTAAGAATAGGTAAGTCCCCTTTAGTTTACTGTAGGAATGGTTGAGATTTTTACACTTTTCAAAAAGAACATTGTGAATAAAAAAAAAATTCAGGGTTATTAACATCCCAGGTTGGGAAAAAGTAAAAGAATAATTACTTAGCATGCAGATCCTTATTCTGCTATAACTCGGGTACAGCCATGGATGGTCTCAGTGGGAAAGCTGTCTAGGGAACCCTATTTAAAATTCTCCCTTAATATAGTTTATTCACTGGGTACTTAAATTTCCCCCATCACTTCCTAGATGGAGAAGTGGGTAGACAACTGGATTATTGGATAGGTAGAGTTATGTGGGCTTCAAGGAATGGATAGACTCATAGCTGGGGAGAGAGAAATCTATAAGGCAGAAGTAAAAGGCAAGAGAAGAAAAGTGGACACATCACGGAAGTGGGAATGTGATAAGTGAGTATGTGTAAAGGAGTATGTGTGTGTATGTTTTGTGAGAGTAATCAAAAGAGGTTGGATTTATAAAGGGCTAAATTATGGGTAACTTTCAGGGACAAGCATTTGTAGAGAGTCAGGGTATTTTCAATTTTGCATATATGCAATAGAATTATTGTGAAACTAAAACTTTCCCTTGATTTTTGCATAGATTTGGAGTCATTCTGTTCATTTCACACCGAGGTGTTGCGGGATTATGCCATTTGTGGAGTTTTGTCAGGATATAGTCAGTGATCATCAGTTTGCATTTGCACTTATATAAATTGGGGAATTTGTGCCTAATGCCATTTCCTAGTCACTATGTTGGGAGCCAGGATGCAGTCTTAACATAATTGACTTGAATGCAGCTTCAGCTCCTCTTTCTAAAATTTGAATTAAAGTGCAAGTCAACAGACGTTGGGTGGTCGCATCCTTACCCTTCAGAGAAGCAGATCCATCTGACCAAACTCCTTTGCATTTGGCAAGACAGTAGTCTTCTCTCATGAGACACCCAAGACAAGAATAGCAAGGACATTAGAGGTCAGTCCTGAGGTAGGTTGCCAGAGCTTATGTGGGGGAAATTTGTCCAAAACTTGCTTTCACTCTCTCCAGCCTTAACTCATGCTCTTAGTTGTTTCTTTTTTATAAAAATGAAAAATTGTGAAATTTTCCATTGAGGTCTCAGAGGAAAATAGAAGAATAAAATAAGGATGCCAGAGTTTCAGAAATGTCAGCAAGTAAAAGAGCAAGCAGTACCGAATCTTTGTGCAGTGGTATTGAGACTTTGAATCTTTGCTATTGTCATTGCTGGGCACACTTGATGGGGGAAAGATCTTTGCTTCATTAAACTTTTGAAGGAAAAAGGATAGCACTTATCTAAAATACATGCTTTCTAAAATTCCATTGCTTGGACAATTCTTTGATCATTTCCATTCATGCTCAAAATTTCTATGACAGGGGCACCTGGGTGGCTCAGTGGGTTAAGCCTCTGTCTTCGGCTCAGGTCATGATCTCAGGGTCCTGGGATCAAGCCCCACATTGGGCTCTCTGCTCAGTGGGGAGCCTGTTTCCCCTCTCTCTACCTGCCTCTCTGCCTGCTTGTGATCTCTCTCTCTCTCTCAAATGAATAAATAAAGGCTTTAAAAAAATTTTTTTTCTATGACATAGGGTGCCTGGGTGGCTCAGTTGGTTGCGCAACTGCCTTTAGCTTGGGTCATGATCCTGGAGTCCAGGATCGAGTCCCACATCTGGCTCCCTGCTCGGCAGAGAGTGCTTCTCCCTCTGACCCTCCCACTTCTCATGCTCTCTCTGTCTCTCTTTCTCTCTCTCTCTCAAATAAATAAAATCTTTAAAAAAAATTCTATGACATAATGCCTCAGTGTTTTCAAAGAAATTTTAGCTTCTTCTGTTTTTTATTATAGCCTGTGTAGCCTTCAAGTCCCCATAATGTGCTGCCCTTGTGTGCATGTGCGTGTGCATGTGTGTGTATCTGAGTGTCTTTGGCTCTCAGTGTATGTGAGAGAGAGAAAATATCCTGTATTTGTCAGCTTTCAGTCTGATGTCAAGAAAGATACCTAGTGGAAACATCCCATCTATGATTTGTTCTCCTTTTCTTTCCTGTAGAACATGTAGTATTTATCTACCTTGGGTAGATTTTAAATGTGTGAGAACATAAAACTGTAAATAATCAAAAAAGAATTATATGTCGTGCTCACCTTCCAGGCCAAGTGCTTGGCTGGCTAGTAAACTTTTCCACCTTCCAGGTGCACACCCCTAATGTGATACATACCTCATTCATTGGTTTTTCATAGATGTCCTCCTGCCAAGGGGCAGATTTTGCTTGAAAAGCATCTCGCTGGAGAGCCTCTAACACCTTTTTTGGAGTGACAAACCCATACTGAGCTTCTAGCAAAGCCAAGTCCATTTTTTCAGCCTTTAAAATGCCTATGACTTCATCTCGAGCCTGTAGGAACAAAAGCCATTTCAGAAAGCTTGCTTTATCTACCAGCATTCTCTGAAAGTGGTTTCTTGAGAGCTGGTTTTTTCCTTCTATTTCAAATAAAAAATGAGTCATGTTTCTTTATAGCACCTTTTACAAAAAGCAGTAAAATTATGTCCCTCATCCTTCTTATAATCTAATTACACATTAACAATATTTTAAATGTGAGCACTATACAACATTGGGGGAACCCAACATTTTTTATTGTTTGACAAGTAGATAACATTGTACCCTTTAAATGGACGGACATTTGCATTTTGGGGAGTAGGAAATAAGACTCTCCTATATGTGTAGTAGCTGTTTCTTGTTTTTTATGTGAGTTAATAATGCTAGAGCAAGTCGAGTAGCCAATTTACATGGGGCATAAAAGTGCCTCTTGTTATTTAAGCCAATCTAGAAGTTATTGTTACTCATACGTGCCTGTGCACTGAAGCTCGTGAGCAGCATGGGCAGAGGATGTGATCTTTCACATGATGGTTGCCAGTTGCGTGTCAGAATGACAGCCCTTTCAGATATGATTAATTGCCCTTTCAGTTGGCATAAGAGAATTCTGTATATGTGTACTTTCTTTCATGTACATACAGGTAGAACCATAGACGATCTATTTCCATGGCAGCATACACCCCAAATTCACAAGCAGCCTTCTCTTTGAACATGGGGATAATTCTAACCCAGCTCACCTGAAGTTCTCCTTCCAGAATGCTCAGAAGAAATAAAAGATCATCTCTTGAGAGGTCTTCTCCATGGTGACCAACACCACCGTGTGACTTAGGACAGGAAAGAATTGCATCTGACTCATTGGTGGGGTCTTTGTCTTGCTGTCTCTGCTTCATGTCCTCAGGTCCTTGGAAACCATGGTCTTTACTATGTCTTGGAAATTGCTTTAGGGCCGAGCCCTCTGTGTCACTGCTTCTGGAACGCATTCTTTAAAGCCTGGAAAGAAGGAAAACAGTGTGTACCTCTTAATGGAAGTAGAGTTTTAATAAGGGCACCTATTACTGCTTTAACAGGTCTGCACTCTTGCTGTATTTGCTGCAGCCAAAGACTCAATCTTTCTGAAGTCTACAGCAGAGAACAGCATTAGTAGATTCATAAATCACAGTTTTATTTACACTTCTGTTTTTTAAATCAACATTTTAAAAAAGGTGTTCTGCTTTGACTAAGGCCACTTATGTCCATGGGTAAACAGACTATATTTGAACTTCATTCACCAAGTATTTCATGTCAGGGATCCAGGTCATACCTCTGACCAACGCCTAAGTGTTTACTTGAGTTAAGATGTACTTAACGTAATTGTAAAATGGCAAACTTGCTAATTGTTCCAAATTTCTGCAGATTCATGTTATAGTTTTTCCTTTGGAAGTTTAAAAATTTTTTGGAATTTCTTAGTCTTTGGTGCTTTAAAATAGAAACATCAGAAATACTGCTAGAAAATACTTCAAATTACTTTGTTTTGACAACAAAATCTAATATTAAAGGAATGAAGGGTTGGTCCCTGGCTGTATCCCTGACATTCTGCTAAAATTCCAGATCTGTCCTTGGATACGTCAAGATTTTATAGTTAGGACACTCATCTCCAAAATACAGACAATCCTGCCTATGGAAATAATTAAAATAAATTCATATTTAAGGGACACATTAGCTTATATCTGATTATATAATTATCCAAATTAATTTATAATAGCAAGAAAAATTGTTCCACCTTTGAGGTTTTTAATGAAAAGACAAATGTTAATTGAGCTTATAGTCTACTTCAGTGATGTATATATTATTAATTTTACTCCTAAAACCTTGAAACTTTTATCATCTTAGTGAAGTGCTTTTGGGTCATAATATTTTTCCCCATACATTCTATAATAATATTTCTTTAAAAAAATATATCTGGGACACTTGACTGGCTCAGTCAGCAGAATGTGGGACTTGATCTTGGAGTTGTGAGTTCAATCCCCATATTGGGTATAGAGATTATTTAAAAATTAAAAAAATATATGTATATTTTTAAAAATAGTTTTCTTTAAGGATCTGTAAAACCAAAGCATACAGAAAAGTGTGGGAAGTATAATGAACCATTACATGCTACCACACAAATTCATAAAGTGTTAGTTTACTATATACATTAGAAAATGATTTTTTAATGTAAGTATATAGACACAGTTGAAGCTCTGTGTTTCTCTCTTCCTTAACCTATTCTCTATGCTTCCCACCCCAAAAGTAACCATCTTGAATTTGGTATGTATATTCCCTTAAGACGTTTTATACTTTTTTTTTGAACGTGTGTATACATACTGCTGAGCAATATATAGTATTGCTTTGTGTATTTTCAAACCTTATGTAAATAGCATATTTATTTGTATGTTGCTGAAACATGCTTTTTCACTCTGTATTTTCTAGATTCTTCCTTGTTCTATTTTATTTTAGTTTATATATTTTGATTGCTATATAGCATTTCATTACATGAATAGTCCACCATTTACTTACACATTTTACTGTCAGTATTTGTTTAAATAGTGGTTTTTTTATTTGTTTGTTTTTTTCAGTATTAGAAAAAAATGCTGCAATGAACATCACTTTTTTTTTCCTGTGTGCATGCATTTCTCTGGAAGTATTCTTTAGGAGTGGGATGTTAGGGCTGCGGAACATGTGTTCTCTCAACATTACTAGGGATTATTGCTCCTCTAAGTGGAATGCCAATTGACAATAGAGTATCAGAGTTCTCATTGCTCCATATCTTCATCAGCAATTCCTATTACTGAATTTACAGTTTTTCCCATTTTGATAAATGAAATGGTATCTGACTTTTTAATTTGTATCCTATAATTTTTAGTGAGATGGGCATCCTTTCTTGTGTTTAAAGGCCATTTGGGTTTCTTCATATTGCTTGTTCATGATCTTTGCTCATTTTTCTTTTGTGTTAGTTGTCTCCCTCATAGATTTGTAGAAATTTATTACATATTTTATATAAAATCCATTTTGTTAATTATATGTTTTGCTATTATCTTTTCTGGTCTGTAGCTTGCATTTTCACTTTATTGTATTTTATGGTATAGAAATTTTAAATTTTAATTTAATCAAATTTATCAATTTTTAGGTTTTTTTTCTTATAATTTGCATTAGAAACCAAAACTTGATCAGTGACAGTACAAAAGAGTGCAAAAGACCATGGACTCTAGGACCATTCTGCCTAAGTTCAGATCCCTACTCCATTATTAATTTGCTGTAAAACTTTGGACAAGTTACTTAATACCTCTGTGCTTCACTTTTCTCATCTATAAAATGGGAATGATAGTAGTAGAATATTTGTAACCTAAAGTTACTGTGAAGATTACATGTCAGCACATGTCAAGTGTTTGCAACATGCCTCGTATAAAATTAGCACTCTAAATAAACATTACTTTTCTTAATATTATTATTAACTTTATTTTTATTCTCAAAAATTATTCAGTGAGTCTATATTACCTTTATAGTTAGGGAAAAAATTCAATGAATAAAATCTTTTAAAAAAAGCAGGGGTTGAAATTCAAGAAGAAAAGGCAAGTTTATTTGATTATCTCTTTAATTTAATGAAATATGAGGTGTGAGTGCTGAAGGGAAAAAAAAGAGATTAAAAAAATAGCTTTGTGTCTTGGTCAGGTACTCTGTTTAAGAAGTGTTTCTCACCAGGGGCACCTGAGTGGCTCAGTCAGTTAGACATCCAACTCTTGGTTTTGACTCAGGCCACGATCCCAGGATAGTGGGATCAAGCCCCATGTCAGGCTTCACACTTAGTGGGGAGTATGCTTGAGGATTCTCTCTCCCTCTCCTGCTGCCCCTCCCCCAACTCAAGTGCACACACTCACTTTCTCTCTCTCTCAGATAAATAAATAAATCTTAAAAACAGAGGGAGAGAGGGAAGTGATTCTCAACAGCCCCAGTTTGCTGGCATCACTTGAGAACCCTGTCAGAATACTTTAGAAACCTTGAGGACTTCTGAGCCAGCCAGTTAGGCTTTGTTCATCCCTCTACCTGTACTCCACCAGTCATTTATTCAAAGTCCACTGTGTGTTATGTACTAAGTTGGTTATTTATGGTGTGGCTTCCTTAATTCCCTTATTACAAATGATATACTTTTACTTGAAAGATTTCTAGAAATAGTTCCTAAAACTGGGGTTATGAGAAGTGCAATGAACTAGGCAGAAGACTAATGAAAAAAGAATTCAGTCACAAATCAGTTGTGGGACTTAGTCAAATCATTGATCCTCTGTGAGCCCAGTGTCCCTAGTTGTGAAGTGAGGGAAATAGGGAGGTGATCTCTGTGACCCGTTTCCCCTTTGATATATAATAATTCTTGCCAGTGTCCTTTTCAATGGTATAGTATTATCTATAGGCTATCAATAGTATATTAAGGAGAAATGGATTTGTGGATCTTCATCTTACATAAATCCACAGAAATCTAAATGCTTCATGTGGATGGGCAGTAAACCAGGTCTGATGATTACCACCAAGAAAGAGATTATAGTTAGAAGACAATTCTTAAGGAAATAATCCCAGTAATAATTTTCAGCTGAGAATTGTTTTTTTAAGTTTGCACAGCTAATAACTGGCAGAACTGTGATTTGAATCCACATACCCTGGCTCCAGAAACTGTACTAAAAATCATGCCATAATGCCATATGCTGTACTGCCAAAGACACACAGTTACAGACACCTTGTCCAGAATGAATATAGACACCCTATCTGAAACATGCTTATAACCTTGCTAAGTAATTACAGTATAGATGAACAGTGATCTGTGATAGTAGTTATCACAGATTCTTCCCTATATAGTCGAGGAGGAATTAATTTATTTGAGAAAAGCAAAGCATAGAGAAGTATATTTTTTTGTGTAGGGATGGAAGGTTGAAGATCTGTGGGAGAAATGACTGGAAAACCCCATTATATGTATTTTTATGTATACATAAATAATGTTTATATACTAGCATATTAATATATGCTATGTACCTTATGAAAACATGTATATAATGTACAATATGAAAATATTCAAAAATGAAAAATATTAATTAAAAAATAATATATCTAACTATTTTTTCCTACCCCATGGGATTATCTTGAACATTCTAGGAAGACCCTTTCTCTGTCCTGTAGGAATAATGGTAGGTTCTTAATATAGAATAGATATATTTAATACAGATAACTATTGTGCTAACTTCAACAGCACATATACTAAAAAATTGATAAAATAGATAATTATTAAGTGCTACTTTATTTATAGATATATTCACACTTGAAGGACAGGACCACCATGTCTTCTGTCTCGTATTATTGATCTCCATTTAGGTCTCCCATAGGGTATCTGACTTGATGCTTCATATACAGTGGGTATTTCACAAGGTGACTGATTTCTTCTGCTTTGTGGCCTACCTCAAAACTTAGGCAATGGCTAAACAATAACAGTTAAAAATTCTGTGGTTCATTCTGCAGCTCACATCATCTTGCAGCTCAGCTGGGCCTCTATGGTCTAAGATGGGCTTATTCACATTTCTGTCTGTCAGCTAACTGGGCTAGTAGACCTCAGCTGGGTCTTCTTATCTCTGCTCCACATGGGCTTTCAACCTCTGGTAGGCTAGACAAGACTTCCCCACATGGTGGTCTCAGAGCATCATTCCAAAAGTACGAGAGCTGAATTTTTAAGACCTTATTTTTACTGTCAAGAGAACGTCACAAGGCCAACCCCAATTCAAGAAGTGGAGTCAGAGATTTCACCTCTTGATGGTTGGAGCTGCAAGGTCACATTGCAGAGGAACAGGGTTGGAATGAGTTAACTGTAGCCATTTTTTTTTTTAAACGGTTGGTTTACAACACTTACAGATTCAGATTTCTATGAAAATTGAATAAATGTCTAGGTTTTGTTTTGTTGTTGTTGTTTTTAAGTAGGCTCCACATTGCATGGAGCCTAACATGGGGCTTGAATTCACAACGCTGAGATCAAGAGTCTAAAGCTTAGGGGCGCCTGGGTGGCTTAGTGGGTTAAGCCTCTGCCCTCAGCTCGGGTCATGATCTCGGGGTCCTGGGATCGAGCCCCGCATCAGGCTATCTGCTCAGCGGGGAGCCTGCTTCCCCCTCTCTCTCTGCCTGTGTCTCCGCCTCCTTGTGATCTCTCTCTCTCTCTCTTTCTGTTAAATAAATAAATAAAATCTTTAAAAAAAAAAAAAAGAGTCTAAAGCTTAACCAACTGAGCCACCCAGGTGCCCCTTAATGTTTAGTTGAAAAGGGGTAAAATATATTTGGGTTTTACTTCTTTCAGTTTCTTGGAAGCTTAAGGTTTTGTTGAGGGTTTTAATGATTTCTATGATGCATTCCTGTGCTTTCTCTTACCCACATATTCATATGTAGAACAGTAGCCCTTTTTTATTAAAATATTTTATTTATTTGAGAGAGAGAGAGTGTGTGTATGAGCATGAGCGGCGGGTGGGGGGCAGGCAGAGGGTAAGGCATAAGCAGACTCCCCGCTGAGCAAGGAGCCCAGGGCTTAATCCCAGGACCCTGAGATCATGACCTGAGCCAAAGCCAGACACTTAACCTACTGAGCCACCCAGTGCCCCAACAGTAGCCTATTGATAAGAATCAACTTGTGTTCTGCTGCTAATCAATAAGGATTCCTCTGGATTAATTTTATCCAAGGTTTGCCTTCCAGATTTCCAAGATAATGTAAGCTTCTATTAGAAGAATAGTTTAATAAGCATTTCTCATAAGTACCCTTTGAGTTAAAGGCAAGCCAAGCTACTGCAGAAAACTTGAATGAAACTCTATATACATCCTAGCTTCCCTTGCCTCACTTTTAAAAAAGGTGGGTTTGGTGAAATCTTCCAAGAAACCACAAGTGCTTTGGCAATGATGATATTTGTAAGTGATAAAAAGGAATTACCTAAAATATGTTGATACTTTGCTTATTCTTTTTTAAAGTGATTAGAGTTTTTCGAAGACTGCTAATCCTCTTTGGGGGCTGGGATTGGTGGCATCAACATTCTTGATGACATGCACATTGGATTTGTGAACAGATCCATCGTGTGCAGACTTCTGGTCTACTGAGGTGTTATATGTCTCTGCATGTTTACAGTGGTGGAGTTTCCTTGCCCTTGTGCCAACAACCACAAAATGATCAGTAATGAGAAGTAATTAAGTATGGAGAGGAAGAAAACAAAGACATGAATTTCATGATACTTCATGCTTTGGATTATCAGTGACTTCATTGTTTCTCTTGGCAAAATTTTAATGCATCTGTGTTTGGCCCAGGGGTGTGTACTGAGGAAAAGAAAAATTTTGTAATAGCAACAGTGGTTTGGGGTTTTCAGGTTAACTCCCCCCCCCCCCAAAAAAAAGAATGGAAAGTTGCTTTTATTTATACCAAATAATGATGCCTTGCTCTTTTCATAAAGTGCTAGCAGTAACATTAAGTCTAATGGTTTTTGAAAGAGAAATCCTGCTTAGTTGTCAGTTTAACACAGCCCAGTGCATTATCTATAACTAACATAGCCATAGAATGGCAGCCCTCAGGAGTGTAAGAAATTGATAGACTGGGATTCAGGAAACCTGGCTTCTGATCTCAGCTCTGCTTTTAATTAGTCAGGCTGTGGGTTGTCACTTATAAATGAGGATATTGAGCTGGGTCGGTCCTAAAAGATCATTCAGGATGGAACAAGGACCAGGGCTTCTTTCCCTTGACTTCTGTCTTGTTCCACAACCTCTAACAAATCCCCTGACAGTAGGATTCAGGCTTGAGACTAGATGATCTCTGAGGTCCTGGGGCTTCCCACTTTAGAATTCTGTGATTCTCTGTTGTCTTGTATCTATGGATACAAATACAGTTCATTTGGCCCTGAGAAGCAGATTCTGTTTTGTTTTCCTATGTGGTGACCTCGGTCAGTTTTTCTTGGGTTTAAGCTGGTTGAAATCATGGTGGATCTTTGGTAAGGATGTGTCCATGCAGGAGAAGGACAAGTAAAGAATTTGCAGCTATTTACTTAATTTAGTTAAGGAAATAGCCAAATGTAAATAGTGGCCTTTTCAACCTCTAATACACACAAACTTCTAGCCAACTCCTTATTATAAAAGTTAAATTTTCTTAATCATTCTTTACTAATTTTATATATCAAAAATTGCTTACTGTACATAATTGGGTACTATTTAAGAGATAATTTTATTCTCCATGTACCTGTTTATTTTCCTCTTTGAATGTTGGAAAAGAGGATATTTTACTTGTGTAAAGGAACCTGGAAAAGTCTCAATGATAGAAATTGGTTTTGGTTTTATTTACTTATTATGAAACTGAATTAGCTGATCAAAACTCCAATTTAGGGAAGAAAATAATAGTAATAGCGATAGCTTACATTTATTCAGTACTTACCAAATATAGGCCTGTTCTAAATGCTTTACTTTTATTAATTCATTTAGTCTTCACAAAACTGTTATTCATCCTTATTTTACGGAGAAGATTGAGGCTTAAAACTGTTAATAATTTGTTGAAGCTCATACTGCTAAAAAGTGGCACATCCTAACTTGGGCAGCCTGGATCCAAAGTGTCCAGTAAATTGCTATGCTCTATCTATTTAGGATCTTATAAGAAGACATACATAGTTAAGAAAAAATACTCATTCAACATTGTTATTCACAAACATTTATGAAGTATCCACTATACAGGTATTGTGCTAGGTGATTTGTTCTATCTTATTTTTATACCTGAGTGTGGCATAGGCATAGCATAATAGAAGGAATCTGAGATTGTGGAATTACATAGATCTGGACTTAAATCACAACTCCAATATGTTAGCGCTGTGGCCTTAGATCACATGTGGTTAGTAAACCTCCCGAAGCCTTCAAGTATAAAATGGAAGTAAGGATACCTGGTATGATAGATTTATTAGTCATGCTTTGTGAGCAAAGGCCCTCTGTTTATGTCTGTATCCCTAGTGCCCAACAGATTTGGACATCAGCAGGCTTTCAGTGAACGATTGAATCATGCAGTCAGCAGAGCTGATTGGCTCTTAGTAGGAACTGCTTCATTGTAAAGCTGATTCATCTGGCTAGAAAGTTAGAAAAACAGTATCAGGTGTACCCCATTTTATTGCACTTCATTTATTGTGCTTTGCAGGTACTGCACTTTTTACAGGTTGAAGGTTTGTAGCACCTCTGTTGAGAAAGTCTCTTGGCACCATTTTTCCAATAGCATTTAATCACTTTATGTCTCATGGCCACATTTTGGTAATTCTTGCAGTACTTCAGGCCTTTTCATAACTGTTTTGTTATTATGGTGATCTCTGGTCAGTGCTCTTTGACAGTATTTTAATTATTTGGGGGCAGCACTAAACACACCCACTTAAGATGAACTCAGTCAGTGTATGTTGTGTGTGTCCTGACTGCACCACCAAACAGCCATTTTTCTGTCTCCCTGTTCTCAGGTCTCCCTAATTTTCTCTAATGCACAGTATTGAAATTAATCCAATTAGTAACCCTATAATGGCCTCTGAGTGTTCAAGTGAAAGGAAGTGTTGCACATACCTCTATAGAATGATTAAGCTTAGTGAGGAAGGCATGTTGCAAGCTGAAAGGCTCACCTCTGTGCCAAACAGTCAAGTTGTGAATGCAAAAGGAAAGTTTGTGAAGGAAATTTAAAGTGCCACTCCAGTGAATACATGAATTGGTAGGAAAGCAAAACAGCCATATTACTGATATGGAGAAAGTTTTAGTGGTCTAGGTAGAAGATCACGCCAGCCAAAATCTTCCCGTGAGTCAAAACCTAATCCAGAACAAGGCCCTAACTTGTTTTAATTATATAAAAACTGAGAGAGGTAAGGAAGCTGCAGAAGAAAAGTTGGAAGCTGGTAGATGTTGGTTCATGAGGTTTAAGGGAAGAAGCCATCTCCATAATATAAAAGTGCCAGGTGAAGCAACAAGTTGTCCAGACCTAGCTAAGATCACTAATGAAGGTGGCTACACTAAACAATAGATTTCCAGTGGAGATGAAACAGCCTCCTATTGGAAGAAGATGCCATCTAGGACCTTCTTGCAAGGGAGAAGAAATCAATGCCTGGCTTTAAAACTTCAAAGAACAAGCTGACTCTCTTTAAGGGCTACTGCAGCTGGTGACTTTAAGTTGAAACCAGTGCTTATTTACCATTCCAAAAATTCCTAGGGCCCCTAAGAATTATACTATAAATGGAATAAGAAAGCCTGGATGATAGCACATCTGTTGACAGCATGGTTTACTGAATATTTTAAGCCCACTGTTGAGACCTCCCACTTATAAGGAGAGATTCCTTTCAAAACATGACTGTCCATTGACACTGCACCTGGTCACCCAAGAACTCTGATGGAAATGTGCAATGAGATGATTGTTGTTTTCATGCCTGCTAACACAGCACCCATTCTGCAGCTCTTGAATCAAGGAGTAATTTTTTTTTAAAGATTAATTTATTTTAGAGAAAGTGCAAGCATGGGAGGGGTAGAGGGAGAGAGAGAGAGAAGCAGGCTTCCTGCTGAGTAGGGAGTCCAATGTGGGGCTCCATCCCAGGACCCTGAGTTCATGGTCTGAGACAAAATCAAGAGTCAGAGGTGAGCCACGCAGGTGCTCCTGATCAAGGAGTGATTTTGACTTTCAAGTCTTATTATTTAAGAGAGAGATTTTATAAGGCTATCGCTGCCCTTTTTAGTGATTCCACTGATGAATATGGGCAAAGTACATTGAAAACCTTCTGGGAAGGATTCACCATTTTAGATACCAAGAACATTCGTGGTTGATGAGAAGAGGATTTCAACATTAATAAGAGTTCGAAGAAATCAGTTACAACCCCCATGGATGACTTTGAGAGCTTTGAGACTTTAGTAGAGGAAGCAACTAAAGATGTGGTAGAAATAGCAAGTAGAATTAGAAATGGAATCTGAAGATGTGACTGAATTGCTATAAGCTCATGATAAAACTTAGACTGCTGATAAGTTGCATCTTATGGATGAGCAAAGAAAGTGCTTTCTGGAGATAAAATCTACTCCTGGTGAAGATGCTGTGAAGACTGTTGAAATGACAACAAGGATTTAGAATATTTCATAAACTTATTTGATAAAGCAGCAGGGTTTAAAAGGATTGACTCCAATTTTGAAAGAAATTCTGTGGGTAAATGCTGTCAAACAACATCACTTGCTAGAGAGAAATCCTTCGTAAAAGGAAGAGTCCAGGGGCACCTGAGTGGCTCAGTCATTAAGCATCAGCCTTTGGCTTAGGTCATGATCCTAGGGTCCTGGGATGGAGCCCTGCATTGGGCTCCCTGCTCCACAGGGAGCCTCTTTCTCCCTCTCCCACTCCCCCTGTTGGTGTTCCCCCTCTCACTGTCTCTCTCTCTCTCTCTGTCAAATAAATAAAATCTTTAAAAAAAAAAAAAAAGAGTCCATTGACACGGCAAACTTCACTGTTGTATTATTATTATTTTTTAAAGATTTTATTTATTTGACAGAGAGAAATCACAGGCGGGCAGAGAGAGAGAGGAAACAGTCTCCCCACTGAGCAGAGAGCGTAATTCGGGGTTCGATCCCAGGACCCTGAGATCATGACCTGAGCCGAAGGCAGAGGCTTAACCCACTGAGCCACACAGGCGCCCCCATTGTTGTATTATGTTAAGAAATTGCCATAGCAATCCCAGCTTTCAGAAACCACCGTCCTGGTCAGTCACAGCCATCAACATTGAGGCAAGACCTTCCACCCACAAAAAGATTACAACTCGCTGAAAGCTCAGATGATGGTTAGCCTTTATTAGCAATAAATAGTTTTTTAATTAAGGTATATACATTGTTTTTTTAGACATACTGCTACTATACACTTAATAGACTATAGTAGAATGTAAAACTAATTTTATATAAACTGGAACACCAGAAAATTTATTTGACTCACTTTATTGCAATATTCCCTTTATTGGGGTGGTCTGTTACTGAACCTGCCATGTCTCTGAGGTATGCTTGTACTGAGAAACTAGTAAGAAATAGCTCATATGTATAGACCTCTTACCTCAGGCCAAGTGCTGTTTTAAGTGCTTTGTATTATCTTATTTACTCTTAAAGAGTTTTAGCTTGAACTAAATGCTCTTAAGAGAAGGCTTGATAAGGACTGCCTGGTTGCCTCCATTGTTAAGCATCAACCTTCAGCTCAGGTCATAATCCCAGAGTCCTGGGGTCAAGCCCCATGTTGGGCTCTCTGCTCAGTGGGAAGCCTGCTTCTCCCTCTCCTACTCTCCCCGCTGTGTTCCCTCTCTTCCTGTATCTCTCTCTGTCAAATAAATAAATAAAATCTTAAAAAAAAGAAAGAAAGAAAGAAAGAAAAAGCTTGGAAAAGGTAAAGGTAAGGGTGAAGAATCTCATAGAAGATTTCAAAGACAAATGACTATTAGGGTAGTGCTGGTGCCTATACGAAGTTCAGAGAGTATGTGTGTGTGCACATACTGTGGAGAAGTAACTCTAGGTCCCCGAGACTTGCCAGAAATCTCCAGTTAATGTCACTGAATTTTGCAAATGTTTCATCGTATATACCCCAACCTTAGGCTTTCCTTACCCTCACCTCCCCACATACACACATAAAATAAACTGAGGATCCACTATATGCTTTCTTTTCATTTGACAGCACATTTGACAATCATTAGTTCTGATTTTATGTATGTGACATTTTGTATAAAGCAGTATCATTTAAATTTGATTCAGTAGGAAATTTGAGGGTTGATTTACTCTGATTACAGGATAGCTACATAATGCAGAGTGAGTCTGTGCTAACTGTAGGATGCTCATCTCTGAGGGACAGAGCTGGCAGTGATCCAGGGCCTAAAATTTGAATGTGTTTAACATCCCATACTTTGCTGAATTTAGGGAATATGCTGTCTACTAGGTTTACATTTCCATTTGGATTTCCCTATCTTTCTGCATGGAACTATTCAGCTATAACTTAGTTCCCCTCAAAGGGGAATGGAAAGAGATGTAGTAAGATTATGGGGTTCTCAGCAGAGCTGGTTGAGCCCTTAATATTAACTGTCTCATGGTAAATGTGATTCATCTATGAAAATACTGGCTATAAATAGATGTTAATAGTGCCCAGTTGCAAAACAGCCAGGTTATGCTAGCATGGCCACATTAGGGAAAAAAATCTTGTTGAGTATTTTATTTGGTTTCTCTTAAAATAAAAAATAAAAAATAAAAAAATAAAAAATTTCTTTCCTTTTATTGCTCTAGCCACCCACATTTGAAGACACTAAATTCAGCCAACTGCGTTAAAGCTATCTGATGGCTAAAAAAAGACACATTGAAAACCAGATAACCTAATTTAGTATTAGCCCCTTTATTTTTTTTTTCTTCTATTTTCAGTTAAAATCATTCAAACATTTCCTTAATGGTGTTTTTCCTTGTAGGGAGAGCATGGACAGTGCTTCAGAGAGGGGAATGGAAGTTGGTTGTGGGGGGAGGGGGTGATTCAGGCCCATATTCCCAACAATTCTGTGTCCTCATAGAAAGTCAAAGTCAAAGAAAGGGAAGAATCAAATATAAGGTTTAGAAGGCAGTATAGTAGTCATTTCATCCATCCCCCACGGTACTCTGCAATCAGTGTTTTCTGTTATAACCTGCTCAGTTGTTATGTGGCTCCAAGTGTCAGAAAGTACTTCCTTGTGAGCTTAAATCCAACTCCCAGGAACTTCCTGCATTTATCCTGCTTCTGCCTCCAGAGGTAAATCAAACAAGACTATTCCTTGTGCCACGCCATTAGACCTTCAATGGGAAGGGCTCTATTCTTTTTCCCAAATGAAACCTCGTCAGCTTCTTCAGTGACTTCTCAGACCAAGTTGTCTTGTCTCTGTCACCCAACACATGGTCTCACACACACATTTTGAGTATACCCAGTTAGACCTACCTACTCTTCATTAGGCCAGGTTGTTTCTTAAAGAAATACATGGAGTAGTTGGGCATAATTTCCCATATATTAAACAGAACTAAAGCAGTGAATTGGTGAGTGTATATATTTAGGGAAGATCTCAGTAGTTCTTCTGATGTTGGATTTCAATTTGAATAAAGTATAGATCCAGAAATTTGATAGTAGACATTTAACGAAGACTTACTCCAGTTTATCTTACCAGGTGAGTGCTTATAATAATACTTTCGTGTGTACATTGCTTGATACATCAGTAGATAGGTAAATGTCCTGTTTTGCAGTATAAGGAATATGAAATTCAGAAAGCTTGAATAACTTTGGCTAATAAACCTTGGACCAAAGATGATGAAAACTTAGGTATTCTGACATCTCTTTCTCTCCAGGTTCATGCTAGATTTATCAAAGCTCACACTTCTTGTTGTTGTTGTTGTTATTGTTATAAGCTTGTTCTTTTGTTGCTTGTCCACTAAATAAGTGGGTAGTCAGAGAACTGCTACACTGTAGATACAGAATAAACAGCCTGCCAATGAGGTCTAATAGAGCAGACTTACATCATGGCTTTTCTTAGCTGTGTGTTCTGAAGAAAGGACAAAAAGAAATATAAAAATCTCAGAGTATAAATAGTTGATTTATCCAAATTTTCCATTACAAATCAGTGGCTCTTTAAAGATTCTTTTCTCATTTAAGGTTGACACAGGGCTGGGAACGTTTTCCAGATCTTGGTGGAATAGAACAGAAAAAGAAAATTATTTAAATATACTCCAGATTAGCTTTAAATACATTTCTGAATACTACACTCACAGCACTAGGTCAGAGCTCTTGAAAATCATCTGATTCTTTTAACAGTTTTCAAACTACATCATATTTCATATTTTTTCCAATTCCGCTCTCCGGTTTTTCTTAGAAGTACAGTGATAATTGAGCCAGTCATTTAACCTTTCTATTCTCTTTGAATTTTTGTCCCTTTGGCTCTCAGAACCAGTTTTGTCAGATCCCTTTATTCTGCAGCTGAGGCCCAGGGAGGTTAACTGATGTGCGCATGGTCATGCCTAGAGCCAGCACCAGAATCCGGATCTTGCCTACAGCTCTGTTGATGTTTCCACAGCAACAATGCATTTCGGAAACCAACTCCTGTTTCTATTAGCTCTCATAAGATAAGAATCCTAAAAGATACAAATGCATCTTTCAGAGTACACGAAGTCTCCCACAAATTTTCTTTCTCAACCTCTTCCTTACCTGCTAGTGACTGTAGGCCTGAGAATACCTTTAGGCCTTATCTTGGCTAGACCAACCCAGCATAATAAAGAGCTCAGAGGTGAACAAGAGGTTCAGAATCAAGAGTGCACATCCACAGATTTTAACATGACTTCTTTCCTTTCTATTCTTATATTTAAGGACCTGTGACTAGAATAGAGAGATTGTTATAGAGAAAATGTTGCAACTGCTGAAGTCCCTTGAGCTGTACTCAATCTTATAGCCATTTTACTTCCCCTTTCCCAGAATTTCCCTGTGCTCAGTTTATCTTCCTGTAATTGGAAGAAGGTTTAACTCCTTGCCTCCTAGGCATGTAAGTGTATTCTAACACATAATTTCTCTTATTAGAGGAAAAGTAGGAAACTGACTTTTGTAAAACTCCATTTCTCTGCCAAATGATATGATTCATACTTTCTGTTCTTTACCTCTCTTTAAAAAGAGTATTATTCTCCTTGTTTTACAGATAAAAAACTGCAGTGTTGAGAAGCTCACAGCTTAGTGTGATAAAAATACAGGTTTAAGATTAAGTACAGAATTCCAATAAATACTATAAATCATGTCCAGTATATAAAGTGTTTTGAGAGCATTTGAGAGGAAATGACTACTCTGCCAAAGGGACTCAGTGAAAGCACCTCAGAGGGAAGTTGGACCTTGGAGGATAAGAGTGTCCAAATCATATGTACAGACTGAAGATAGATGAAAAACATTGTATGTGGGGAATATCAAATCATTCTTAGGGCTGAAGCCAAGAAGGTGTTCATTAGTGATAGGTGAGGATAAAAGGTGAACCATGGGCATGTGTAAGGCTGTTAACAAGCCCGTTCATAATAAGGAAGATGAAACAATGAAGTATCCAACAAATAATAGAGAATAATTAAATAAATTCATGGAATATACAGTACTATTTAGGCCGCCAGCAGAAGTCAAGTTTTCAAAGAATATTTAATAATATGGGAAAATATTTTCAATGTATAATAAGTTAAAAAAAATTTTTTTTTAAAAAGAGACCTATATATTCAGTCACACTGCTTTCACATTTTGGAGACTTTTTTTCAGAAGAGAGATAAAATGAGTGAGACGAAGCCTTGAAAGTCATTAACAAGGCAATAGAAGGTTACCTTAGTAGTAGCTGATGTGATTATCCCTGGGGTATGAGCAAGGAAGACCAACGAAATTTGAATGTGGACTACGTATTAGATGATGTTAAGAGATGGTGTTAAGAAGTTATTGTTAATTTTATAACGTGCCAATGGCATTGTGTTTATATGAGAGAATGTCTTTTTTTATTTTTCCAGATACCTAATGAAGTATCTAAGTGTGAAATGACATGATATCCTGAGCTTTACTTTTAAGTACTCCAGGAAAAATAAAAGCAGGGATAAAGTAAAATAAATATGGCAACGTATTGCGGATTGTTAAAGATAGGGGATGGGTACATGGCTTTATTATATTCTTCTTCCTACTTTTTATGTATTTGGAAATGTTCATAATAAAAGTCTTAAAAGAAAGCATCAGGGACACGTAGTATTGGATGCAAAAACATTTTAAGAAATGGTTCTTTTTAGAAAGAAAAAAAAGTGCAAGGTGAAGAGAGAAAGAAAGAAAGCAAGCAAGCAGGCAGGCATCAAGGATTGTGTGTCAGACACAAGGAAGACAAAGAAGCTAAAAAGTGAGCTATATCCCAGGAGCTGAAAAAATTATTTCAAAGAGGAGAAAGTTGCTGTGACCTCATTTTAACAGCATAGACACTGGTCAGAACAGTTTCAGAACTCCACTTTTGTAGTTTTTTATTTTGAAATATCCCTCATCCATGGCAAATTCTGGTCTGTTGAAACTGAATTTGACTTCTGACAATGGGGAAAAGTTTTTGAAACCAAATCCAATGAATCAAGTTAGAGTATGGGTCAGCTAATACTGTTTTTGGTCAGAGAACCAATTGTGACCTTAAAATAATGGGGTTAGCTTTTGTATGTGGCCTTTGAAAGGGTTTTGAAGACCTTTCCAATGTCTGTCAGCCATGACACTCTTTCAGAATAAGCTTTATAAAGGAAAACCTTTAACAAAATGACATGTTTGAATTTATACCTTAGGGCTTTTGTTTTTTTATTTTTAGTATTCCATCTACTCTAGTTACATATCAAATCTTTGGTATCCTAGAATATTTGGTTGTTTTTTAGAATCCCAATATAAGCAGAGAAGTAGAAAATAACATGGTGTGTGGCAGGAAAAGGAGCACAGTCTTTGGGGCCAGCCATGGCACTGCCTCCATTTCTACGTGCTGTCCAGTTCGACGCCAGTTACTTCATTTTTTTAGGACTCTGCCTTGCAGTGTTATTGGGACAATTCAAGGTTGTGTGTGTCAGGTACTATGCCCAGTGCCTGGCATATGACAGGAATCTAAAACTCATCCTGGTGGAGATACAGTGATACAATTTTATCTCTTGGTTCATCAGACATGCCTTCCCTCTTGTGATGAGATAAGAAATAAGTAATGGATTTTAGCATCATGAGGAGAGTATATTACTCAGCCTTACCTTGCTGAACAGGGGTAGTTCTTTTAGTCAGTGCTAAACTGGTATTTTCAGAGAGTGAGTAATTTTGTGCCTTGCCAAGGTGAAAAGTGGCAAGCTGAAGAAACTGGTTTTGGCCAGGAACTGGTGCCTGTTATTTAGCAGAGCGGCAATGGGGAATTGCGATCCTGGCAGTTTAGAGAGACTTAACATAAGACTGGCTTCTTGGTCCTAACTGACCATAACTGTTCCACACAAGATGATGAAGAGCACTGATTCAAAAAGGTATGCTTACCCATGAACTCATTAGCTGCCTCTTCCACCAACCATGACTTTTAAAATCATTTCTAACATAGCATTACACAGCAGCAACACAAAACTTACTATCTTACTGGTCAGGCATTGTTCTAAGGCACTATACTTATTTTTCCCTTTTTTGCATGCACAATCAGGCAGATGCTATTAATCAGTGCTTTATGGGAGAGTTTAAAGAGGTTAAGTCAATCTGCTTCAGACCACAGAACTGGTAAGTGACACAGAAGGAGTTCCAGTTGGCTTCAGAGCCCACCCAGTCTCTGCAAGCCTATTTTCTATTGCCTGAATTCTTTCTCATTTGGAATAATACTCTGTTTAAAGATGGGAGACATATCTGGGCACCTGGGTGGCTCAGTAAGTTAAGTGTCTGCCTTTGGCTTGAGTCATGACATCAGGGTTCTGGGATCGAGCCCCACATATGGTTCCCTGCTCAGCAGGGAGTCTGCCTCTCCCTCTCTATCTGCCTTTCCCCCAGCTCATGCTCTCTCTTGTTCTCTCTCTCTCAAATAAAATAAATAAAATCTTAAAAAAAAAAAATGGGAGACACATCTCCTCAGTGTTCATGGCACAGTTTTGACTATGTCAGCAAAATTGAAGATGTCAATGCTCTTTCACCAAAGATCTGCCTCATGACATGGTGATAGGACAGGAGAACATAGCACCACCAGGGAGAAAAAAATAATGTCTGGGCTTGGTCTGAGAGGAGGGCACAGTGTGAATTAAGGTCATGCTCCTTCGCTGCTCTCGATTACTCAGCTTACTCTAGGTGGTAGGAAAGAAGTTGTTAATAAGGCTGGAGGTCTGCTTAAGTCAAAAAGCATGAAGGAGCATCAGGAAGCCTCAAGAAAACCACATCCAACCACACTTGCTCTGGGTAGTGTGGCTTTGGCTAGACTCTGTAAGTTTGGGTCAAACTGCTTTCAGGATTCTTCAAACTGACATGAGGGCTCTCCTCATGTCCTCTGTCCTTTCTGAAGCCGCTAGGGCCATTATCTGTATGAAGGAGTGCTTTTCAGTGCTCTTTATTTAGTACAAAGCCCTCTTTCCAGCTCTGTTGAATAGATCTGGACTTCAGATGCTCTAGAGTCCATGGGACTGGGTAGCTTGAACTTGGGGATTTTACCCACCATTTGTGGTTCCATATAGCCCTTTGTTAGAAAGTGCCCAAGGCAGCCAAGAGTGCATGTTGACCAAAGAGGCTGGCTGCTGCTAGGAGTTATAAGTAAATAAATGGATGTCAGAAGCGTACAACTAACGGAGAGAAACAAAGCTTCATTACCCTCCCTTGAGCATGTTGCTTTGGATGTTTTGGTAGTGATTGTGAAGCATTTACTCACAGACTAAACTAAGCTCTTTGTGTTCTTTGCATGGTGGAGACCTTGCCAAGTCAATTTCAGCATGCAAAGCCCAGACAATTATTCTTTTGGCATTTAGGGGCCACCGCTGTTTTCTTTGGGATTGAGGGCGGGCAGACTGTTGACACAGGAAGGCTTTATAAGGAAAGAGAAGGCAACTTTATCCCACACTTTTTAGAAAAGTACCCCCTCTCCTCCATATCAGGGTTCTCATGTCCCTACTTCCTATGCTAAACCTCTGTCACAGAGCCAACAGAAGAAACCCCTAGGCTCAGAAGTGCCACCACACACTTTGATGCCCACAGAGTGTGACTCATTCATAGCTATTTTCATTTCTTCTGCTTAGCACCTCACCATGAAATTGTGTATTTCTTTTATAAATGTGTGATAGTTGTATTTTGAGTGATAACCTTGGAAAGATAAAGTTCTTGAGACTGTGGTCTTGGTTCTTTATGTATTATATGCTTTGCAGTAATGGTTCTCAACATGTAAACCTGGAACCCCTGGGAGCTTTGAAAATTGTCAAAGGGTTATTCCAATCTGTATTTCAGAAGCATTCATATTGTGTTTCCAGGATAGCTATGGATACTACTGTGATTGATGGCATACAAGCCATTTAAATATTTTCTGAATTTGTTGTAGGCTTTCTTGGTTCTGTCTTTTTTCAGTCTGTCAGTAGGAAAAGCTACAAGTACTGTGAATGGGGAATTAGGAACTTTTTGTTATGGAAAAGGAATTCTCATCCTGGAAAGGATGGATAAACAGTGTTCAAAGATCTTTGTTATAGCAGCTAAATGTGGGGCTCCTGTTTTTTTGTTATTGAACAAACATATTTCAGTGCTATGATTTCCCTGATCCACATCATTTCATGCCTGGATCAGAACTCTGTGTTAGTTGCAGTTGCAGCTGAAGAGTGAGCTGAAGACATTTGGCCTTACAGATTGTTGATCTTAAAAATTAAAGTGTGCTTTTTTTTTTGTGTGTGTGTGTGTCATAAGAGACTCCATGTATCCACTCTACTGTCTTTGGTACAAGTTACTGTACATACCATAATTACTTTCAGGTGAGAAACAATTGCAGTTTACCTTAGTGGTGGCTACATGCTGAGGCCTGCATCCAGAGTGTTCTTTTTTTTAACCTTCAGTAGAGACTGCTGCTTCCAGCACATTGGCTATAGTTTTTAAATAGAAGTTTGCTGACTGTATAATATAAAGCACCAAGTTGCCAAGTGCAGGCACTTTCTCCATCGGAGGAGTACAGCACATTCATTGCACAGGTGCTAACACTTGCCAGCCTTCTGCTATGAGTGCTTTATTATTGTTGTTTTCTTCTTCCTTTTCTGTCAACATTTACCTTCTTCAAATTAAAAAAAAAATTAAGTAATACATCATATGTGTGAAGCACTGAAAATGGGGAAGCAAGCATAAAGAATAAAAAAATTTATCCTTAATCCAACCATGCTGAGATTCCTACTTTTCACCTTTTTTCTATACCTTCCTATAGGCATTGTTCTTTTCTGTGTCTTTTATAATGTGCATGTTGTTTTGGGAACATTATCCATCATCATTATTCTTCCATGTGACAATTTCTAAAAGCTGCATAGTGCTTCATTGTATGACGGTGCTATTATTCATGTAATAATTCTCCTATTATTGAATATTTTAATCATCACCTTCCTTCCCTTCTCCCTCCACTTTCACCTTAGAGCCCTGTGGATCTAGAAGGGATCCAGAGCTAACAAAGAACCTTGACCTCTTACCTCAACTCTAACTGGCCTAAACCCCTGAGAACTGTCCTTGGCTCAGAAAAATACCTGTTTGTTGTTTTAAAGTCATGATTTTGGCCTCTGCAGGATTTAATCACAGTTCATAATTGCTATTCTATCTTCTCTCCAAATTCTTTTCTCTTTACCAAATTAAAAATATGAAAACTGTTTGGAACACCTTTTTAAAAGGTAAAAATTTTCTCAATATCTGTAAATCAAACCATCATGCTGTATGTCTTAAACTTATATAGTCATGTATGTCAATTATTTCTCAATAACACAGAAAAAAGGAAGTAAAAATGTAAATACAGAAATCCCAAGAGGGGTGTCTAGTCGATTAAGCATCCAACTCTCAATTTCGGCTCAGGTCATGATCTTAATGTCATAAGATCAAGCCCCAAGTTGGGCTCCATGCTCAGCCAGGAGTCTGCTTCAGATTCTCTCTCTCACCCTCTTCCTCTGCCCCTCCCTGCCTCTCTCTCTCTAAAAGAAATAAATAAATCTTTTAAAAAGAAAAAGGAAGAAATCATGAGACTATTTGAGTATACCACTGTACCATCTATTTAAGCCCTGAAAATTGAGAATTTGAAAATGAAATTGAAATTGGAATATGTATCCAAGTAATTTAACAGTGAAAGGACATTTATTTTCACAAATGTTTTTCTTTTCATGGAAGAGACTGTTATTATATTTACAGATTACTTCATTGTGTAGACTTTAATTCAAAAGATGAGAATCAGACTGGGGGAATATATTTCAGACAAAAGTAAAAGCAAAGCTGTGTAGACATTGGTGGTGGTAAGATAAGGAATATTTTTTCCTTTTAAGGCAACAGCATTCTGTTTCTGATCTCTAGAGTGACTATGTCATCATGTTAATATTCTTTTGTTATCAAGAGAAAGACTCTGTGTGTAAAACATGGTTACCAAGCAATGTATGAAAAGTTAAATTGTTACATGGATTAGGATGTCCAGAGAAGGACCAAATTGGCCTAGAAAACCATCTAAGAATCATAAAACATCTTCATAGTTGGAAGAGGCTGGAGATGGGTTTGCCTGGCTCTTCCCAGCAGGCACTGGGATGAAGTACCTTCTCTGTACAGCCTCCCTAACTAGCACACATCTGCTCTATGAGTGCTCATTTTTTTGTAACTGTATGGTCTTAACTTGGCCAGTTCTTTTAAGATGTGGCCCAAATTCCTTTGCCTATTTCCCAGGTTGCTGTTATTAGGGGAATGATACCTGATAATAAATTGTGGTAAGTAAATTTCAAAGACTTGGGAAGAACATTTTCTAAATATGAAGCAAGGAAACACCCCCTCCACCCCTCCACCAAACTGAGTAAATGACCAGAGAGATTTATCATCAAGGGTACAACTAAACAAAATTTTCCTATTGTAAGCTTCTGGTTCTACAACTGCTGAGGCTAGGCCTACAAAGAAACCTTAAACTGTTTCTCCAAACTCTGTTTTGATGTATTAGTACTATTCTGTTTGTTTTTAATAAGATAACTTTAAATAAGACCTTCCATAATTACTTACTGGCTTCTTACTTAATTATTTAAATAACCTTTAGATTTTTATCCTTCAATTTTTTTTTTTTTTCTAAATGCTTAGTTGTATAGCACGGTTTGGTTCTTCATTTGGGGAAGCCAGGAATCCATGACTTTATATTTTTACCTATAATATTACCTTACATAGGTCACTTCACTCTCAATGCCTTTTATCAGTTGAAAGAAAGAAAAATAAACACTAGCAACCTTGGGCTCTTTCTGAGAGCACTAAGATAGCTGTATGTTTTACTAAAAGGTACAAAGGAGTATATGGTGCTTAAGTTAGTATTTCCTAATCAAAAAGGTATAATACCACACTTAAAAGTTGATTAGTGTTACTCAGTACATTGATAGTGGCTCTTTAAGCCATTCTATAGCTAAGGTATAATTTTTATTTTTTAATTCTTCTGAGTTCTGAGAATCAGAGTGAGATTGATTTCATCTATAGAAATAATTGCTTCCTTTGGTAATCTAATCTAATCTAATCTCACTCTCCAAACCAATCACAGTGATTACCAATGACATACTTAGCATCTGGGTGTGCACTATACACCCACATTTTGGGAAGAGAGGGAGATGTCAGGCTGACTTCTGTTGTTGTTGTTGTTGTTGTTTTAATTTATAAGTGTTCTTGAATATTTCATTAAATATTATCTGGAATTACTTTTTATTCCATAATCAACCTTTGGCTTACATATTTTTGTGACCTGCTTTAGAAGATTGGGGTTAAGATCATTTTAAGGTATTAGTCATTGAGTAATTAGATTAGAGAATAAAAGTCCTTGAGGTTTACAAAGCACTATAAGCCAACAAGGGGCACCTACTATATTGCAGATAAGACTTTTTCTACCTTTACTTCCTTATCTATATCTTCTATTGCTGATTACCCTGGTTTCCCTGTTTCATAATGTACATCAGAAATGGACTATATTATTAGAAAGGGAAGAAAACAGTATTAGAGTTTCTGGTAGATTTTAGAAGCTTTAACATCATCTTACTGAATTCTCATGACAACTCTATGATAGACATCTGATTGTTCTCATTTTTACAAATGGGAAAACTAGAACTCAAAAATGTTAAGTAACTTGCCCAAGGTCACACAGTTAAGTGGCTGAACCCTTGGTTACATGTCTTGTTTTTGGGACTTTGTCCCTTCTCTTTATTACCTCCTGTTTTCACTAGTCTTCCCAGGTGCCTTCCCTTGCCTTTCAGCTACAAAATGCTATTCATCAAATAGTATAATTAAAGCTGAAAATGTTACTCTTCTCAGCAGGAAACAGCCTATGGCTGTGTGAATATCCCTGTCCAACGCAATCCCTGATATCACCACTCCAGACAGAAAGAGGGATGGAAGCAGCCCATATAATTCTCTTTATACATGTTTAATGAAAGCTACTTGGAAAATCCTTTCTGTTTTTTGCTTTTATTTTATTATTTTTCCCAGGGTTTTTTTTGAGATATAATTCACTTATATTAGTTTAAGATGTACAAGTAAATTCTTTATTATCTTGTTTTCCCTTTTTTTTCTTTTATTATTTTTTTCTCATTGAATAGAATGATGAAGATTTAGGTGAATATTCAGAATAAAGCCTTGTTTGGGTCAGGATTTTAAAAGGAAAGAAAAAAACTGATCATGAAGAGAGTAGAGGCCCGAGGGGGAAGGATTGTCACCCAAAGATTACCAAGTTTAACTTTGTCCTTAGAATAACTAAAAACTTGTTAATAGGACTTTCAAGGCCCTGCTTGGTCTGGCTCACAATTTCACATCAACCCACTCCCTTCTTCACTCTTTCTCCTTTAAATATGCTGGCCTGCTTTTAGTAACTTATACTCGCCACTATGCCTCCTGCCCCTGGACCTTTGCCCATGTTGTGCTTTTTGCCTGCACGTCTTTCCTCTGCCCTTTCTTTGGGTAACTGCTCCTGCCCAGCTCTCACCCTCAGCTCTAGAGACACTTCCTTGAGAAGTCCTCCCCGACCTTTTTGACTAAGCCACAATCCCATTATACACTCTAGTGGCACCATGACGTCTTTCTTACACCACTTACAGCAGCGATTTTACATACATCTGCATTATCTAAAGAACTTCAGCCTCTTCCTCTAGACTGTTAATACCACAAGTGCAGTACATGCTTTGTTCACCATTATCTTTCTCGTACTTTGCACATAGTGTGTAATTCTTTTGAATGAATGAATGAATCAATCAAACAATCGTTGAATTTGTCTCATCATCAAACAGCCAGATTTTGCTTTAGCCTACTGTCCATGGCAAAATTCGCATGGACTTAACCTAGCAGAGTTCATATATTTACAAAGCTGCTGGCTATTAGACATGCAATGGATATAATGGATGTAAGGTTGGATATAATGACATCCAGTGACTGATTGGACCAAGAGGTGCCTTTAGGTCAGAAGCCAGCACGCTTTTTCTGGAAAGGGCCAGACAGTACATTTTTTAGGCTTTGTGGGCCATTCAGTTTCTTTCACAACTACTCAGTCTGTCTTGCCAGAAAGCAGCCATAGAGCAATGCACAAATGAGTGGCCGTGACTGTGTTCCAATAAAACTTTATTAACCAAAATAGCCATATTTTGCTGACCCCTGCCTTAGATGTTGTTATGAAACATTTATGAGGGAGCCTATGAATAAGTTGATCAGAAAGAGTATTTCCCCACCCCTTTCTGTGAAATTTGTTTACAGAGTCATTATTCCAGAGGGATATGTATAATGGTGCATAAGACCTGGGTCAACTCTGAAGCTGTTTAATAGAAATTGAATAGAAGAGATAGATGTGGCACAGATACCACTAGAGACTGTGAGAGCTGTGATATTACATAGACCACAATCTCCTGTAGATGTGATTTCTACATTGATTTAATAAGGAGAATAAGGAGCAATTCCTATTTGAGATCTGATGTTGTCCCTGATTACAAAATTTGTGTCCTAAATCAAACTAGGACAATTTCAGTGGAATTATTTTTAGCTTTACTTGGATGTCTAAATTATTTTTATAATGAACAAATTATGTTATTACACTGAGGAATTTGAATATTTTCCTTAACTATTCTTAACTATCCTTAACTATTTCCTTAACTATTCAGCAGTCATTTTGTTCAGTCCAGGAACCAAAAGAATTTTATGGCTTATTTTACCCCCAAATCCAGAAATTTTCAACTCTTAGAACCTGTTAAAAGAAATCAGAGTCTTGGGGGACAATGGGAGGAGGGTAGGAAGATTCAGGATCTGTGTGGATCCTGGTTGGCTTGGTCATTCAGAAACAGAAGCCACTTGGAATGGATCATTTATATTCTCAGTTTATTAAGTTTCCAGTGCTAGAAAAGACTATGATAACAGTTCTTAAAGAAATAGATACACAGCTTTTAAACACATACACACAGAACTACAGAGGAAGTACAAATTTCGTCTTCCAACTCCAGATTTCCTTATTATGTCTATGCTTTTTTTTTTTTTTTCTATTTACCAATTCTGAGTGAAGAAGAAAGAAACACTTAGGTCTTTTGCTAAACTTCTCATTAATATTCCTAAGAGGAAACATAAGAAACTTTCTCATGTTTTTAATTTGAGAAGTTGAAGTGGTTGAGAATGTTAATTTTAACATTTTGAATTGTTTTTCTGCTGCATAGTGACAAAGAGGACACTATACAAGTGTATCCCCAAAATAGGCAATAGAATTATTGGTACATTTAGAAAGAATACAGAATAACATTTTATTGATTTGGTTGTTGTTATTGAACCAGGTGGTGTATGAAAATAAATTTTCCAACAACTGCTGTTTTTCCTATGTCAGAACTTTTTCTTTTAGTAACATTTTAATGGATATTTTTAAAGGTAATCCATACTTCCTGCTTTAAAGTTCAGTGTTGTGTATATGAACACATTTGCGGTATTAAATAATATTTTTTATATTTTCTTTTCTGCCTCCTCTATGTCAAATTATAACCAAATATTTATTTGCTCTTCTTACCTGCTTCTATGGTCCTACCCTATTTCTGGTTTTTGCTTCTAGATCTATCATGCACTGAAAAATCAGGTTATCAATGAGGTTCTAAGGTGTGAAGTAGTGTTGCTGGTGTGGAGGTTTTGAGAGAGTCATTTGAGATATAGATGGTTTTACCTCTTTTGTCTGTATTGAAGCTGTATAAAAACTGTATACCAGAAAGATAACAGTTGATCTGTCTCTGTTTCATGACACAGTAGACCATTTTACCTTTGGCTGGGGTCCTAACTCTCTACATTCAAAAGAATAAATCCAACTTTTCTCTCTTAAGAGGACTTTATTAGTATCTTTATAAGGGCCCTCCCCATTGTCCTGTTCATAGGAAGATGCTATAAATATCTTTGAAACACTCCTTACTCATCATTTCTACAGACAGGGGCTTTTCATTGATATGAAACTATAGTGGTAGCCTTCCTAGGAATTCAGTTGATGTTGGTTGAGAACTGCCTCAAGCATCCACATGAGCAATTGGCTACCTTGTTCAGTTATACCCTTTTATGGGAACTTGTCTTCTCCTTGATGCCAAAATAATCTGCCTGTGCTGGAATTGGAAGGCAGCAAGGCACACCTCCCACACTGAGCTGCTCTCTGATTAACCAGGGCCTACTTTCCCACATAGCAGACCTCTTAAACCTCCCCTACAGTCTTCCTAGAAGTCACATTCCATATTTTTGTTGTACTCTTAAGAAAACGATTATATGCCCCTCAAGGAGGAATAGGAGATGGCATCTTGGCTTATAGCAGCCTTAGGCTAAGTAAGCTCTTTTATGAGGAATCAGCTCACTTATTCCTTCAGTATCTCTGGGAGTTATAGATACTTTTTTTTTTGTATTTTTTAGGGGAAGAAATTGAGAGGTGACTCACAGCCTGATGTCAAATAGCTAACAAGTAGCAGAGCTGGCTTTTGCTTACATCATCTGATTCCACAGCCCAGGTTCTTTCTAGTACTTTACAGTACCCCCAAGAAGGGAAAACAGATTTCATGGCAGATGTGCTTTGAGCCAGTATCTCACATAATCCTCCCATCTACTCTGTGAGGTAGATATGTGATAATTCCCAGTTTACACACAGATGTGTGATTATGTGAGATTAAATAATTTACAGATGGTAGTCACACATCAGTTAATGGCAAAAGCAGTATAGGACCTCACACTCTACTTGGCTGTGAGCTTCACTGATCTTAATTACTCATTGTAAAATAAGAATAATAATGGCAGCAATGTATTAGGATTATTGTAAATAAAGGAAATCATGACAAAGTGAAATAATCCTTAGAAAGTGTTTAACAGTGCCTGGCACATAATAACCCCTCAGTAAATATTAGCTGTAGTTACTTTAGGACAACAAAAGCAAAACCACTTTGCATAGAAAAATCCTGCCATTCCACTATTTTATTTGATTCTTACAAAGATTCTGTTAATAGCAAATGAAAGGGTGTCTTCTCTCACTTGAAACAAAAAGTTAGATCAAGTGCTGGGTAACTTGTCCTTCATCACCTAAGCTATTACAAAAGTAATTTCAAGGTCCCTTCCAATTCCATGACTGTACCATTATAGTGATGGTGAGCTGTTTTCTTCTATTAAGAAATCTTAAGTTAGAACTTAGAGACTCTTTACAGTAATGAAGTGGTTATATTCACACAGAGGACAGAACAGAGCCCATTAGCAAAGCTGAGGGCAGACTTTGATTTCAGAGTTGTAAACGACAAGGAGTATAAACAGTGAGGCCTTTGGAGTACTTGTTTTTCGTGGAAAGATAAGATACCTACAGCATTTTTAAGATGGAAAACAAAGCCCAGATAATGGATTTTTTTAGCAAAGGCATTTAAGGAAAATATTTGTTTTGTGCTTGGTGCTGGGGGATAATAGAATAAAAGTAATTATTAAACTGGAATTTAGTGGCCCAATTTGAGTTAAGAAACCAGTTCACCAGAATAGTTCCCAGAAATGCTTGAAGACTCTAACGAGATATACAGCCACAGTCAGAAGCTGTGTTGCTTGTGAAAGTTTTGTTTCTGTCGTATTCCTCTGGAGCTCTGTTAGTTTTGGCTTGCCTAACTCACTGGTTTTCATAAAAATTACATCCTCAAGCATCAGTGGTCAAGATCTCTCAGTGCCAATGTGTGGAATCACTTGATTTCATATGAGGCATGGTTTTATGCCTTCCTCATTAGTATATTCTGGAGGGCAATGACACGGAGTTCCCAATGGTCCATTCTCCATTCTCAGTTTACAGATAGGACTGTTAACACGTTAAGCAACTCCCTTACTAGGAAACTGCTCCCCGCCACTCCCCTGGAGTAAATGCATCTTCTTTCTTCTACATGTATCCTACGTAGATCTCTAACATAGGGCTTGCTACATTGCCTTATTTGTTTACTTGCCTGACTTCCTGACTAGAGCCTGGAGTCCTTGACTAGGGAATCACAGTGCCTGGGACTTTGGAGTTGCTCAGTAAATGTTCAATGACCAACTGATTGACCAATCAAAAGAACTTATCTCTTAGCTTCCAATTTCAAATGGGCCCTTATGCTCAGTAATAGTTTCATGCATTCTTTGTTTGCTCTGCTTCCTAAACCAAGATTCCAAAGATTTTCCACTGTTTCCATTCCCCCAGTCACTCTTGCCCTTCACACATTATCATCCATTGCTCCTCTCTTCCCTCTACCCCCTCCCAACCTCTCCCATTCTTCATACATTTTCCTCTCTTCCTTTCTTAAAAGAATGTTCCTCTTGGTTTCCAAGCCTGTCCCCCAATCTGAGCTTTGGATCATAGGTATCTTATCTGGAATCTTGCCCTGTCAGATACCTCCTTCCCTGTGTGTACCTGCAGTTTCTTTCTCACTACTGATTCTTTTTCTATAACTTCATAACATGTCCAAAGATCCCATTTTCCTAATAAAATCTTTGCTTTCATGACTCTCCCCTCTAACTGCCCATTTCTCTCTCTAATTCACATTGCCTGAACTCATGCTGTTAGTCTCTTCACTTCCCATACCCTACCTGTAGTCCAGATTCTGCCCTCACCAGTAGTTTCCTAATTTCCAAACTTAGGAATCTCTTCTTAGTTTTCATGTTCCTGCCAAGTCTTCTAGCTGGACTTAATAATAGCTATCTTTTCCCAGCTATCCAGGCCAGAAATCTCCATGCCATTTTCTACTCCCCCTCCCTTCTTAGCATACTCCCCACTATAAGAATAAAAGTATTTGTGTTTATATTTATAAGTTTATTTTTCACATGCTATACAACAAAAGATGCTACATAAAGCAACAGTGATTTAAAAACATTCATCAGGACATTCTGATTTGGCATTATGATATTGGTACAAGCAAAAGGGTAGGCCAGTGAGAAAGTATGGAAAGCAGTAAAAGTAGTGAATGAACCACATGTATTATATGCATGGCAGCCTATTCTTAAAAATTCAGATTTCCACATACTCTAAGGACTAACAAAATGTATCTAGGCCAACCCAATCAAGACTTGGAGCCAGAATGTTCTGGTTTTTCACAAATGGTTATGGCATTTGTGTTAACATAAATGTTAACACAAAGTTTATGTATTAAGTATTTACATACATATACAAGATCCTTATTATGTTTCTGTGTGGTGATATCAGAAGTCTTTAACAAAGCAGTGCTTTTAATCACTTCTTCAATATGGTTATATCATTGGAATTCCCCCCACCCCCCTGGCCTCCTGTGAACCTTTGCAAAGTGGTAACACCCTCACACTGAACGTTAAGCTGCTATAGTCAGTCTGCCTATCACTGTCCTTCTACAAAACAGAGCCATCTGCCCTCTTGATCTGGTTTACCCTTATACTCTATGAGTTTGGCTCTTTTTTTTTTTTTTTTTTTAATGAAGAAGGTTTAATTTGAACTTAAGGAATAGTAAGAGAAAGGAAAAGTAATCAGTTACCCAGTGTCTGTTTTATTTGCCCCCACTTGGGCAGAACCATGAAGTTAAGAACGGGAGCTTGTTACACAGACCAAAGAAGTTATGTGTTACTGAGACATAGCAGGAAAGTGCTTACATAGGACATGATCCTACCTTTCACAGAACTCACAGAGAAAGGAGATATTTGTGAACCTAGAAGAACTGTGCCATACTTTATGTACCAAGGAGAGTTTTCCCCAAACTTTAAATATTCTAGGTTTTGTAAACATAAAAAAGACCAAGAAGAATTAGTGTACTTAATCTTGTCTGGTTCTAATTCATTCTTTGGGTTACATCAGTTCTCTGGACTTACTGAATCTTGGTTTTCTAGGTGTAAATTTTCTTGTGCAGACTCACAAGTTGATTTAGTAATCCATAGACCAGAAACCTACAGCCCATAAAGAAGGTTTAGAGAACTTGGAAAAAAAATTAGTTGTAATAAAGATACTTTATTTTTAATAGCCTCCAAAGATAGAGCAATAGTGAGTCTCCAGTGAATTACCAAATCAGCTTCTGGAGGGTATGGGATGATTGTGTAGAGAACAATGAAAGGAAGGATTGTAGCAATATAATTTTTTTTTTTAGAATTACCCAACAATAAGATTATGAGCATGGTTCCCTGGCTGAGACCCCAAGTTCATTTACTGTAGTAGGAATAAGATTCAGACTACCCTTAGGAGGTGCAGAGGAATGGCATTGAGCATGCATGTCTATGTCTGAAAGTTGGGATTATACCTAGTTCTTTCTTTTTTTTTTTTTTTTATACCTAGTTCTTTCATATTTCACTTTTTCCTGCCTCCCTCTGTCTCTCATACACTAATTGTCCACAATGTGCAGTGTCATGCTGCTCATTATTACAGTGATGGGCTGTAATAATGTAATAAAGTGATGGGCTCCACCATGACTTGGTTTAAGTTCAGCATCGGAAAATTGGGGTAACTCAGCCTGCTGGTACCAGGGGCAAGCAGTTCTTTTCTCTCCAAACAAAATCATTGAGATTTTCCGTGTTTTTCAACTAGATTAGTCGCCTTTGCACACCTGGTTTTAGTTATTTCTATCGTGAATGCCATGAGGTAGGTTTTTAGGATCCCCATTTTACTGATGAGGAAACTAAGGCCCAGAAAAGGGGCAGGACCTGGACAATAATAATACTAATGTCAGTCCAAAGGCTGTCCAAAGGCCCAGACCTCTTTTCACAGCTGCTCCTCAGTTATGCAGCCCAGGTATTTGAAATATTTGGACACTTGTAGATGCAGCATTTCTGGTGAGTAATACAGAAGCCCTGTGGCTGTCCCACATTACAGTGTGAAAAGAGATTGCCTCCCACTCCTCCCTAACTACTGCAGGTCTTCCCCAAATTATTCGTGGGCCTCTTCCTCTATTCCTCTTTTTTGGTCATTTTGCCTGCCATGTAACTATTAGCTTACCCTCTGGGGTGGAGAAGTTGGGAAACTGGAATGGGGGAGGGGAGGATCACTTTCATATTTAAGGCTATTGTTCATGCTTCCTTTTGGATGATGTAGTAGTTTCTGTTTCTCATTTTATGTTTGCTTACTGTCTGAATCCATGTCAGTTTATGTGCCCTTGGCTCTGAACCACCGTTTATATATTTTTGTGTTGTTAATATTTTTAATTGGTGTTTTTAAAGTAGATGTACTCTGCATGTTTGGCAGACCAACAAAGTGGAATGTAAAAAGAGATGATTTTTTTAAGTAACCATATAAGGTGAAAAGTCCCCTTTTGTGTGGGTGTATGTGTGCGTGTGTGCAGATTGCAGGTTTTATCAGGCACGATATTCGTTAATATTTATTGTAACAGTTTACAGTGTGGCCCTTTGAGTCCCTGTGGATTATGCACAGCCCGAATGAGGTAACCTTGGAAAATGCAATAAATCTAAAGTTGAAACCACTTTAGTGGGAAGTTGCTTGAAAGTTGTAAAGTTAAATTGCCTTCTTCAGGATGAAGGAGGTAGTGTGGAGAATGCCCCAGGGGACCTGGATTTGCCTCTTGTTGGTCTTGTCCCCTGTGTTGAAATGCTGGGTTTGGGGTTGGATTACTTTGTTTTATTTAAAACCTCTGACTATTCTTTTGCCCCAGTACTGCATGGTGTGGTAGGCCCATGGTAGCATTAATATATGACCTTTGATCTTCTCTTTCATATATCTGGGGTAACTCTTACCCTACATATGCATACACAGGTGCTCAGAAGTAGAATTTTATTAGTCACAGAATCTTAACTTTGCAAGGAGACTGGGCATCGCTCAATTCATTTTTGCCAGGCCCTGTGTGAACCCCACCAATTATATGCAGCTGAACACCAACCAAAGTATCTCACGCTCTGCATTTTAGAAAGTTCTCCATCGCATTGTTTTGAAATTTGGTTCCCTAGAGGTTATACCGTTGGTCCTGGTGCCTCTTTTTAAAGCTACATAGAATAAATATTCTCCTTCCGTGATATTTGAAGATGTTGAAAACATCTTGACAGTAATCTTGTCCTGTCCCCTATGTAGGTGGCAAACATCTCTAGATCTGTCAAACCGTTTTCTTGGTATTCTAATTGATTTGTCTGTTTGTAAGGTACAAACTTTATGTCAGATACAGCTAGAAACTAAGGAAGCATTTAGGACAAAATAGGCTGTTATTTCCTCATTTGGGGAACTTCTGGTGTAATTAATAACAGATTGATAAGGGCTATCGAGGGGCACCAAGTCAGTCTTGGTGACTGGGGATTGAGGGTGTCAAGGGAAGTTTTCTGGAGGATACGTCATATAATCAAAGTCCAGAAGAGTTCTATGAGTCCCCCAAGGGAGCAGGATAAATGAGAGAAGGAAGGTATTCTAGGTAGAAGGACAAGCTTTTGGAAAGGCTTAAGGTAAGAGAGTATGTAGGGAGTTGAGGGAAGTGAGAGAGGTTCAGTCTGGATGAGATACTCTTTGGGGAGATGATGAGTGGGGATAAAGATGCAGAGGTGCTAGAGCAGAAATTAGGACTGACAGGTGGTAGGGGAGGAGAGATGAGGTCAGACATTACAAGAAAGTAGAGAATGATAGTGCTCATTAGGAAAGGTATTTATTGTTCTCTTGGTTACACAATGACTATGGAAAACATAGCAGGTTCTGTATGAGGTCATATAGGTTTGGATATTTTGCATATTATTTTTGTTGATAGAGAAACAGTGTATTCAATCCTTAATTAGGGCTAGACAGCCATGGCTCATTCAGTAGCAAGACCATCTCCCCAACAATATATTTGGAGAAACAAGAGTAAGAGATAATACAGTTTTAACATTTTTAAGACTGCAAGAATATTTGGGTGACTTCCATGCATAGGACAACAGCCATAACAGTAGTAGTAAACACTTATAGATCATGGTGTACCTGGCCTTGTTATACTAACAGATTTCATACCCACATGAGGTAAATATTGTCCCCAGACACAGAGAGTTTAAATAACTTGCCATACATTAGAACACTAAGTATTTTATTTAGGCCCTAAGAACATGTGGGGAAAGATTTAGGTTATAGATAAAGGACATTTACTGAGCCTGTGAAATTAAAGACATCTTTAGAAATGGCTCCTGCCTGGTATTGATGGTCACAACCATATACTGACTGTTGTGGTCATGATCAGCTGAAAAGCAAATATTCACCAATCCACAGTTCATGCCTTACCCAAAGGCATTGCTGTTTAGTAGAAGAGATCACACTCCGGATGGCTTTCAGCAGTTGGCCTGGGTTTTACTAACAGTTGTGGC
The DNA here is from genome assembly GCF_002288905.1 of Enhydra lutris kenyoni. Taxonomy (NCBI): domain Eukaryota; kingdom Metazoa; phylum Chordata; class Mammalia; order Carnivora; family Mustelidae; genus Enhydra; species Enhydra lutris. The sequence goes on along the minus strand of NW_019154086.1, from coordinate 66,750,900 downwards.
TGCCTGCAGCTTCAGTTGATCTCCCTGCCTCCTGCCACTGTCAAAGAGAGTTTAGCCTGTCTAAAGAGGACAGGAAGATTAGGGTAACACTAAATCAGGCAAGGTTTGAAATGCCCTTACTTCTAGGGAAACAGAATTGCCCAGCAGTGTTGCCAGGCCAGGCCAGTTAATGCTGGCAACTGTGAATGTGCAGTTGCTTCCAGCTTTCAAGCATGTGTGATTTTTCTCTAAGGTTGATTGATTCTGTTTTAAGTGTGTACAGGCAAGTGCTTTCTGGGGACAGAAGGGATAAAGATAACTGAGAGAGATTGAATTAATGATCCATGAAGTGATGACCCTATGTTGCTAAATAAGAAAGGAAGGGAAAGTAGGAGTGGGTTGGTGCATAAGGATCTAGCAGAGGAAGAAAGGGTTAGGGTCCCTGTGGGTCCAGAAGGAAGTGAGGTAGGAGCAAATGTAAGAAAGCATTGGAAAGGTAGCAAAGAATGTTGAGTGAGTAAGATATTTGAATTTTTTTTTTCCAAATAATATGCTCACCACTCCTCATTTCCTTGGTCTTAGTTCTCTGAATATGCATCAGTGTTTTAAGGATGTAATTGAAATGTGTCATAACAAAAGTGTTAAATAGGCCAGGGCACAGCTGCTAGGTAAGACCAAAGTGAAGCTGATCTCTTCATTACACATGGTTTTATAATCTTCAAACCCATGTTTGAATATTTGAACATGGTGATTATTCTGCTGCATGATTAAATAAAAGCAGAAGTTATAGACTAGTTCTGTGATGCAAATTTACACTGCAGATTTACATGTCAGTAGGAGGTGCCATTAATGAGTTAGACACAATGATAATTCTCAGTCCTCTAACTCATCACAATTCAGTTAGACTTTATATTTACTCATTATTGTTTATCTTCATTAAAAGTCCTATCTCTAGCTGGAATACAAATTCCTTGAGGATAGGGGCAATGTCTGTGTCTGTCTCTAAGTTTCCCTTACATTACCTAGCTCTGTATGAGGTATATGGTGCTCACAGACATAGGGTTCTTTAGTTGGATCAGCACTTCCAAGATCAAGGCCAATCCTCTTCTGTTACAGGTGAGGCAGTCGAGGGCCTGACTGGTATAAGTGATCTGCTGAAGATTCTAGGCTAGCTTAGTGAGGAGACCTGAGCCCCACCCAAATTCCCACGTCTGTTCTTTGTACCGTATCCTGTCAATGCAGCTGACTGAATCAAGTTCTTGCAGTGATCGTGTGTGTGTGTGTGTGTGTGTGTGTGTGTGTGTGTGTGTGTGTAGCCAAAAGGAAGTATTCCCTAAGCTAGTGTTCCCCAACCTGTGTTTCCTGATATAACTCACAGAGAAAATGGTGTTGTTTGTGTAGGACATTAGGGTAAATAGAGGATGCTTTTAGAGAGCAACTGAAGCAGAGTCCCTAAGAACAATGGCCCAGGTACTGCCAGGCTTCCCATGGGGATCATATCTTCATACACCAGTCATCCACTGCATTTCTAGCAATGATTGGAAGACGCTTCCCTAAGTTAAGATTACATCACTTGGATTCCGTTTCCATAATACACAGTAACTTCCCTGGCTTAGGTCTTCGTGTATGAACATTATTCTTCAAACAGAAAAGAAACATGACCCTCTTAATTGTATTTATTAGAGTACCTAATATTTTTACAAAAAAATCTGGATCTGTATTTACAAAATAAATTTGTAAATTAATGTATTTTCTAGAAATTACCTTGGAGGATTACTCTAGTCCAGGAGAATATGTTTTCTGAGGAAATATAAATCCTACTAATCAGACATGTCAAAGTAGTCCCCATTGTAAGATGAAGGATAGGAACATACTAAATTGTAAAACAACAAATATATTAGTCAGGTATTTTTCTTTTGAGGCTAAGTGGTTCATGACCTTATTTCTTGTGTTCTTCGTATATTTGGGAGTTTCATAATTTTTTATCAGTAATGAGAGGTTGGAATAAGTTTTTATCCATGCAGTCTGTCGCATTTATCTGTATTGCTCACTTGGGTGCTATGGCATGTGCTTCTTCCACCATTGTGTGTTCTGTGGAAATAGCACATGTTCTCTCAAGGTCATGATTGATTTTCCAGACCTTTAGAGTTGAGATAAATAATAAAGTTGTAGCTCTGAATTTGTCCCAGATACTTGTCTGGATTTATTTGTATTTTAACAGAGAAATTGGTATTTACAGGGATATCTCTCACAATATCTCTTAAAACAGATAAATTTTAAAAAAATCACAATTTATAGTTAAATAAGTCCTTAGAGAAATTGTTTCTTCACTCGGAAAGAGTTTGGGAAGATGCCTAAGCAGGCTGCATAGACTCGGCACTTGGAAGCTTGAAAGGAAGAACTGGGAGTTGAAATGGTAGACTCTGGGCAGATCTTCTAGGGTAAAGTAGGCTCTTCCACCACCAGCCCTTCCTTTCTGCATGTCCCATCTCACCTAACCAGAAAATCTGCTGATACAGATACTACTTCGAAGCATCAAAATGCCATTTTAGTGTGTTGACATCTTGAATCAAACTGTAGGTATGGAGGGAAGAGCCCTGAGTAACAGTAATAATGGTAGTGGCATTTATTGAATGTTTATAAAGTTAATAGTGATCAACAAGTCCAGTTCATCAGACTTCAGCACCAGGCTGCTTAGTCATTCTTCCTGGTATAGGGGTTGATCAGTCACTGAGGGTCATTAGAGGCAGAGAAGAGGGCAAAGAAAGGGGCACAGTGAACCTGGAATAGTTGTTTTTTATTTTAAGTCTAGGACAGGACAGGAAAAGGACAACTCGGAGTAAAATGAGATGCAGTTTTTTAAATAAACATGGGTATGGATTACTACCCTTTCCCCCTGCTACAACTAGGGTGTGAGTCCAGTGGTATGTTTGAGCTCGGCCTTGCTGGTTCATGACTGGTAAATTTTCAAGAACTTTATGAACTGTTTGTTAAAAGCAGTCATTATTAAAAAAATAAATTATTATAATTGCAATTAAATAAATGAGTTCTTCAAAGATAAAATGCTCAAAACTCATCACTTCCTAATTGTTTTACTACTTTGTGCTCTTGAGGTTATTTATGTCTGTTCTCTTCCCAGCTCCATGTTCAGTGATGTCATTTTGGTAGCTTGAAATTAGCCATCATGGGAATATTTACACCATGGAAATCAGATGTTGATCAGGATTTTTTTTTTTCCCCAGAGAGCCAGTTGTTAACTACCAGTAGTTATTATGTGTCAACCAGTGGGAAGTACAAGTATGGTTTTTATCTTAGTAAAACTCAGCCTGTCATCTCTAGATTATAAATCTTCATCCTACTCTTTGCTGCCTACCTGGACTGAGGTTAACACAAAACAAAGGCCTAATGAATTTTTAGGTTCCCTTCCCACTGTTTGCACTGCATCTATGCCTATTAGCAATTAAAGCTAGTATCTCAGCAAATTCTGATAGTTTATATTTCTATCCATCTCTGAATCCCCAGTTTGAATATGCAGTCAGTCCTTTATCAGTTATTATAAATGATGTGGTATACTCTTCCATAGAATCTAAACATACCAGAAACCATGTATCCCACTTTCACAAACTTCTGCACCTTTCCATTAATATAGGAAACAAGTTACTGGGTTTTTTGGCAAAGAGAAGTTCAGCCTAAGGCCTGAGTCTTTCCAGATAATTGTGATTTTTGCTGTTGTTCTTATATAAAATTTTAGGGCATGAAAGTAGGTATAATTCAGTCTAGCAGATTTCTGTTTCTCTATAAATGATTGCTGTTGGGTCCATCAAAATAATCTGGAGACTTAGAATCGCCCTTAGAAATGTACTGTTATATTTGAAAAACTTTTGGAGAGTGGGATCTCTGTTAAGTTGTGTGGATCATTTGTACTAGATGTAACTAAAGAGAATGAATTCAGTGGAGCATGCTCTACTTGGACAATACGGCAATTTACTTGAACTGAATTAACTCAAGCAGGCAGAGCTCTGGGCTCCCTTGACGGAGACCCCTGAATAGAAGTTACATGGACTATGCCAGACTGAACTTTAGTACTACCCCAGATGCTGCGTGGGTGGGAGATTAGATGGCTGCAGGTGACTATCGCATTCTTTTTTGGTTCCCTTTTGAGAAGGAAAATTGGTGGGAGAAAGAATGTTGGGGCAAGAACAGACCAAAAAAGAAAGGATAAAGTTCTTAGACTCTCTTCACACCCTCAGAAAGACACTGAAAAGCTTGACTTAGATCTGGCAATGAATACAAGCACAGTACTCTTAAAAGTATATTCTTGACTTTTACCATTACTTCTGACTTTGAGCCTATCAGCTGACTTGTCTGCCTGTGAAATAATATTCCCTCTGACATCAATATTTACCTCTTGAGGTTATCTAAAGGATAATGTTAGTAATAATGTCTTGTGTTTACACCCTTCCTTTCATAGAGAGCTCAAAACATTTTACATACATTGAGATGGAAGCCTCTTACGAAAATGAATATATAATTTTTTAGAAATGAATTTAGGTCGTAAGAGGCTGGATTTAACACATTTCAGGAGGGTGTGTAGTATATAGCAATCCATTGGGTCAAATGAATTTTTATTCTAATAGTCCCAACTATCCTCCTTGTTTTATGAACTGGAAATACAGTGAATCCATATACATGGATGGGAGATCCTACGTATATGATTAAAGTGGTGGTCTCTCACAACATATCCAGAGCTTGAAGAACAGTGAGAATATCTTTGATAACATTCTTTTGGATCCTGGTTGTAGCATAAAGACACCTGGGAAATCTTAGCCCTGAACTACAGAACTCCACTAAAGGATTTCAGAGATAGAAGATGTAAATATGGGAATGTTTTCTCTGTTAATTTCAGCTCAGTTCAACCAATATTTCTTGATTGCCTATTATATACATGATTTTGAGGGATGTGATGAAAGAGGCAAAGCATGTGCAGAAATTTAAACTGGCATTAGCAGAGCAAAGGGAATGAGATTTACAAATAGATATATGCAGTATTACTAGGGAGAGTTAGAAAAGTATCACAGTATTTTAGGTGTTTAAAGAGGGGAAAGAGTGTATCTAGCTGAGTAATCACAAACATTTATTACCTGTGTACCAAGCAGTCTGGTATTTATTGGAGAGACCCTGATCCCTGCTCTGGAGATCTGGTGGGGAAGACAGGTACAAATAGGTAGTTTTAGCACATCTTAGTCAATGCAATAATCAAAGGTACTTAGTTTGCATTGGAATTTAGAAAGGCTTCTTGGAAGGCAAGACTTCTCCTAAAGTCTTATAAATTGAAGTGAACATGGGAAGGTAATTGCAGGCTAGACAATTAGCTTGTCCAGAGGCCCTCAATGTTTAGTCTTCTTTCAACAGAAAATGGCAAACTATGAACAATTTGGTATTATTTTAACCTGAAGTTTAATTGGGGGTAGTAGTGAGAAATAAGTCTTAAGATAAGGACTTGTCCTGCTGTCTTGTTTACTGCTGAATACTAGTATGAAGTATAGGTCATTAATAATTACTATTTAGGGAAGAAATACTGAATAAATGCTATGTTGGGTTTAAGTCCCTGTGGGCCATCCAAGTAAATAAATATGGCAGGTATTGGGTGAGAATCTGGGCTGGGAATACAGAGTAGGAAGTGGTTGTCAGTGGTATTTAAAATCAAGAACAAATGAGACTGTTATAAGGGGAGTATATAGAATGAGCAGAGCCAAGTACCAAGGGTGAAACCTTGAGGATACAAACATTCAAGGAGCAAACAAAAGAAGAGAAGCCCACGAAGGAGCCTGGAATGGAAAAAGTCCAAGAAATAAGAAAAATGGAAGAGAGATTTGATACATATTCATCAGGGAAGGCATTTCAGATTTATCGGTGGCCCCATGAGAGTTTTCAGTGCAATGGTTAGGGCAAAAGTCAGATTGTGACTTGTTGTCAGGTAAATAGGAAGGGTGAAAAAGTTTAGAGAGTAAGCACAAATCTCTCTTTCAAGTCAGTTGGGTTAGAAAAGAAGAAAGGGGGTGGTCGCTAAGGGGCAACCCAAGTTCAAGAAGCAAAAAAAAAAAAAAAAACTTTTTTAATATGATGAACAGTTTAAATAGGCTTCTGGGCGGGGTACCTGGGTGGCTCAGTGGGTTAAAGCCTCTGCCTTCGGCTCAGGTCATGATCCCAGGGTTCTGGGATCAAGCCCCACATCGGGCTCTCTGCTCAGCGGGGAGCCTGCTTCCTCCTCTCTCTCTCTCTGCCTGCCTCTCTGCCTACTTGTGATCTCTGTCTGTCAAATAAATAAATAAAATCTTTTTAAAAGATAAATAAATAAATAAGTAAATAGGCTTCTGGGCTTAGGGAAAAGAGCAAATAGACAGTGAGCAGTTGAAGATTGAGGAAATAGAGGATAATTGACACAACAAGGTCCAAGGAGGGATGAAAGAGGATTGGGACCAAGTGTAGAAAGCAGGGACTTGAACCGGAGGAAAGTTACCTTATCCTCTGAACTAGAAGAGTGTATGCAAGGATACATTTGAGATATCAGGGGAGGGGGGAAGGATGTGGAAATAAAGTATGTGTAGTTATCTGAGTGAAATAGAAAATGATGTCATCTGCTGAGAAGGATGTGACATTGTTGGGGTCTTGAGCATTATGACAGCTTGGAAACATGGCTGAGTGAAATAAGAGCAAGCTAAGCATGGATGAGTAAGAGATTGAGCAGAATTGATAGCCTCCTTGAGACTAAGGATGCAAATTTATAGTGGCACCAATGTGAAAGCTGATCTTCTCCAATTATGCTCAACAGCTGGGTCATAGAAACATAGGAAATATAATTTTGAATTGATCCAGTTGATCTTTGTAATGAGGCTTTAGAACAAGGGAAACAAAAAGGCAGAGGTCCAATGTATTTGAAGATATTAGTGAGAAAGTGGTATGGGTCATGAGCCTTGCTATCCCAGCAGTGTATAGCAGTGAGGCCAAGAGACGGGTCAAGAAACTATGGTTTTCCTGGGATTGAAGAGTAGAAGTGGTGAGAGCAAGGGCATGAGAGGACTGGAAGAATCAGAGATTGTGGTCATCTCCAGATATTACCTGGGAAGCAATTCCACTAGATAATCAGTTCCAGAACATGACCCTTGGATGTGGGTGACCCTGGATGTGAAGAAGGTAAAGAATCGGGTGTATTGTCTAGATGGATGGTAATGTCACCCAATATGGTGAGTGAACAAGGAAGGTGTTAAAGATAATAGCCAAGTGCCCTAGTCTTGAATAAATGTTGCAAAGGGACCAGGAGATTGGTAAGGGAATCTCAGTGTGATATAAACCTCAACAAACAGGGGCTGTTAAACCAGAAGCATTAGGGAGTAATGTTTTATAAATGTCTAGGAGAAGAAATAACACTTTTTGAGTGTCTGCTGTTTGTTAGACATTGTTTTGAGTGTTTGGTTGGACCATAAGAATTTGCTGATATTTGAGAATTTTGACCTATAAAAATGGCAGTTTCATATTGTTCAACCTCATTCTTTGCACGTATTCAGTCATTCTTTCTCACAACGGCCTTCTGAAGTAGATTATCTTTTAGCAGCTAAGGAAGCAGAAACATAGAAATAATAAGTGACTTGCCCAAGGTCCTCTGAGTAAAGCCCAGTAAAAAACTGAGTAAAGCCCAGTTTTTGACTCTGGTGGTCTCACTGTAGAGGCTGCAGTCAATATCTCTCTCTCTCTCTCTCTCTCTCTCTCTCTCATAGGGAATACCTACCCTACCCTTACTGCCCTTTAAGCCTTAGGGTTTGTGAGGTGTGTGAGACTGTACTCCTCTTGCTTATATAATAAACTCAAATTCCGTATAGGAAATGAACATGGTTCCCTCATTATTTCTGAAGTCTCATACCTACATCCTTTGTGCTTCCCTACCCCTTTCTCTGTATTTCCCTTCACTCCCAGATCTCCTAATGGCAGAACACTTGATCCACCTCCTTGGCTAACTGAAACCTAGTATGTTCCTGGTTTCCTTGTAGGAGTTTGCTATTGGATAAGCAGGGAAGGGAATGCACATACAATGGTTAGAAGATTTTGGAAAAGATCCAGGAACACAGTTCATTCAGAAAACAAGACATTCTATGTGTGAGATGGATCAGAATGGTTAAAAAATAAAAAAATAGAGGTTGTGAGAATGATAGAAGTAAAGTCAGAAGCTGGGGTGAGTGAATCTTAAAGGACTTTTTACCACTTTAAAGAACTTAAACATTATCCTCTATGCTGTACCCAGCCAGTGAAAGATTTTAAGCATCAAAAGACCATGAACAAATTAGAGATAAATGTTAGCAAGGGTGCAATTAAAGGGGGAAAGAGTAGATGAAGAAAGATGAGTTAGGCAGCTGTTTCAGTCATCCACGTGAAGGAATATATACTTAGCAGTGGTCCTAGCCATGTGACTGAAGAAGAGAGGGTGTATTCACAAGGTACTTAACAGCAGGAATTGGCAGTTTTTGGTGTCTAAGAGAGTGTAGGTTACTAGAACCAGTAACTGAGATCACCATGCAAGAAACGAAAGTTGATTTGGAAGGAGAGATGGGAAGTCCTCTTTTTTATATATTGAGTATGAGATGTCTATAAAATCCAGGTAAAAATATACATCTTGGATTCAAGAACCAGGTCTCACAGGAGATGCAGATGAAAATATGTTGGCATTGCTTGATCTATCTGAACCTCACTTCTAAAATTGCTACTTCCCCCATCAGTATCTGTCCTGTAGCCACTCCTAACCTAAGTTACCACAGGAGTGTGGGATCTGTGTCCTAGGTGGGCTATAGCTTTGAGCCAGGACCTTCATCAGGGCCTTACTCTGTGGAGTGATGGGAAGGTCTGGGGTAGAGTCTCAGGTACATACTAACTCTCCAGCTGCTGAGAGCAGCCCTGTCCCTGCAATATCGTTCCCACAAAAGGGAGCAGAGTAGCTTCCTAGCATAAATGAACTAATGAATGAATGATCGATCACTTTGGGCCCTCTGAATTTAGGTCATCCTAAAAAACCCCTTTGCAATCTTCTGGTGGGTCTTGTACGAGTAGAATCATATAGACCTAGTTCCTGACCTAAGTATATGTGGCCTAGATGAAAAATGTGGGTTAGGCATAATTAGCACACTGACAGGCTGTATATTCAACAAATGGGTTAAGTGGTTAAATATCAGTAATATAATCTGGCTAAACTGTAAGTGCATCAGTACATATATTATTAATGAAAAGGACCTGGTTCTGACAAGAAAAGGATAATAATATTTCAGAGACAAAAAGATATAGACAAATATGCAAAGTATAGAAAAAGATGCCATTCAAACGAATATTTTCATGGGTTTATTAATTCAATAAGGAATAGGAAGAAATCCAGTCTTTGCTTTCCCTTAGGTTGAAATAAAGTTGACCCAGTGGAATACTCTAGCCCTCTTCATTTGCTGAACTTACTTATATTCCAGGGATTTGCATGTGGAAAACTAATGCCATGACAGGATTACCAGACTGTAAATTCATCAAGAAGTCTGGTGATATCATAAACCGTGAGAAGCCAGTGTCCAGCAGCAGCATCGGAAACCTCCCAGTTTGATTTAGCACTAGTAATCCATTTTATTCCTTTCCATTAGTTATTAAAATAATAACAGATTGGCGACACAGTCCCATTTTCTGCCTCTAGTGCTGTCTACTGCTGGGCACAGCTGCTCCCAGTCATTCTTTCCAGTGTAAATAATGGTTCATGTTTCCACAGGCTGTCGCGAGATCTTTCTGTGCTTGTGAAATAAGCCCATGTCACCACCTTTTGGAGAAGATTGAAGGTACCAGTGAAGCCAGGGAACTGCATAAGAAAGCCAGAGTTGCATCCCCTCCCTAGGATATGTTTTTTTGCTCTTGAAGACATTTAGATTGACTGGGTGTTAATGATGTGAATTTCCATGAGTGTGGGGCAGGAATAGTCTATCACTTGCATCTGTCCACACAGGCTTTTTACTTTAGAACTGTTTCTTTCATGTTAGATGTAAATAATGAAGTCCTTTGTTTGAGAGGGTATGTTATAGGCAGTAAACACTTCAGCAAAGAGCATCTTTTGATCTTCACGCCTATGGCAATAAAAGCCAAGAGCCAGAAACAGGCCAGAGAATTTGCAGGAGAAACTACTAAATGCTTTCCTTTTATCTAGTCACAAATTAGGTGCAGAATTGTAACAGTAATGGATGGAATGACAATTTTTAAGAAAAATGAAGGGCAAAATGGGACTACCTATAAAAAAAAGAAAAAAGCTGAAGTTTGAGGGCACCTGGATGGCTCAGTCAGCTAAGCATCTGCCTCTGGCTCAGATCATGACCATAGGGCCCTAGAGCCCCTCATCACATCAGACTCTGCTCAGCAGGGAGCCTGCTTCTGCCTCTCTCTCTGCTGCTCCCCTTACTTTTGCTCTGTCATTCTCACTCGCTGTCTCAAATAAATAAATAAAATCTTTTTTTTTTCTTTTTAAAGCTAAAGTTTGGATTTCAAGATCTGTGTAGAACTCAGTGAATTCTGGGAGAAATTGGAGACATTATGTAAACACAGCATAAAGAAAATGAATAAAAATGTTTCTCTTGTGATCTCTATAAGGAATTAGTGGATATGTTAAAAACTTTTAAATACTGGTTTCAGAATTCATTTTTAATAAGCGGTCAGTAGGTAAATAATGATTTTTTTGTAAATGCAAAAAAATTATTTGAAAAACAGGTTTGTTTTAATACCTTAATTCTGTAAATCCCATTTCAATATGAGTGTTAATTGAGTCTCTCCAAATATTGAACTATATGTTCATTCATATAAAACAAATCTAAAATATACAGGTCTAAATACATATGCAAATTTTTTGCTTATTTTAACATTTTATTTTTATTTATTTTTTTAAAATATTTATTTATTTGGCAGAGAGAGAAATCACAAGTAGACAGAGAGGCAGGCAGAGAAAGAGGGAGAAACAGGCTCCTCGCTGAGCAGAGAGCCCGATGTGGGGCTTGATCCCAGAACCCTGAGATCATGACCTGAGCCAAAGGCAGAGGCTTAACCCACTGAGACACCCAAGCGCCCCTTTATTTTTATTTTTTTAAAAGATTTTATTTATGGGACACCTTGGTGGCTCAGCCTGTAAAGCGGTGCCTACGGCTCAGGACATGATCCTAAGGTCCTGGGATCGAGTCCTGTATGGGGCACCTAGCTCAGCAGGGAGCTGCTTCTCCCTCTGCCTGCTACTCCCCACTTTTGCACCATCTCTCTCTCTCTGATTAAAAAATTTTAAAATTAAATATTTATTTATTTGTTTATTCTTTTGAGAGAGAGAGAGAGAGAGAGGGAGGGAGGGAGCACACGAGCAAGAACATGCATGAGTGGGGGCCGGAGCAGAGGGAGAGGAACAAGCTGACTCCACACTGAGCACAGAGCCCAAAGCGGGGCTCAATCTCACAACCCTGAGATCATGACCTGAACTGAAATCAAGAGTCAGACATTTAACCCACTGAGCCACCCAGGCACCCATTTTATTTATTTAGTTTTTTTAGTTTTTTGTGGGTTTTGGTTTTTTGTTTTTTTGTTTTGTTTTTTGTTTTTTTTTTTAGTGTACTGAACTGACAATGTTACATTAATTTCAGGCATTATTTTGACATTTTAAATCCTATTGCCAGATCTTATTGTTAGACATTTAATGTCTCCTTAGTTATATAGAACTTACAAACATCTCTGCTTCCAGTCTTACAGAATTCATACTCAAATCCTGTAGGTAAATAATAGACTGAAACCAGCACCCCTCCCTCATCATGTTTAGGAGAATAATGGACACACTACACACATGATGCGAGAGAAATGCATTTGCACTTAAATTAACCCTGTTTATGTGTACATCCTTCCCCAGTCTGGGTAATAGTGAGGAAGGCAGAAATTTTGGATGCAGGGCTCCTGTCAGATGTTTAGTACTCTTCCTAGCCACCCCCCCACCAGGAGGGGGCCCACAGATTTGCTCTAAAATTTAGCTGTCCTTGATTAATAATGTACAATTAATAAATAACTTGTAAAAGAGTCTACCTAGTTTACAATTGTATTTTATCCCAGTTTCCTATGGTCTACAGTTCCAAACAGCTGGCTGAATATTTCTGTGATAAAACGAAATCTGAAACTATGTACCATATTCCTTCCAAGCTTAAGACCAAGAAGGTTCTCTGAACATTTTTCAGAAACAGATTGGGGAACTGTGTTCCATTTTAATGGTCTTTTAATTTGAAAGTTAAATTCAATCCTTCTAATTGCTTGTAGGTATTGGACAATATGAATATTTCCATTGGATGATATGGAGAGAACAATTTATCATTGAAAGACTTGTCATTTTTATCTTAGCTGAATTGGGTGCCAGTATATACAGTTTGTGCTTTCATGCACAAGTTGATTTATTATGGTGTGGACCTGCAGTTTTTAGTGGGCTTCATAAAGCTGGATATTTCTTTGTAACTTTAGTAAAGGCTTTTTTTTTTTTTTTTTTTTTTTGCCTTATTGACTTTAAGGCTAACACTGTCAGGTCAAACAAGTTAGAAAACAAGAGTAAAAACTCAAATTAGAAAGGAGGAGCCTATAATTTTATGATATATAATTAAAATTCATTCAGTTATATTCAGTTGAAGATTATAACTTAGCCCTCAGGAGGCAAGATGAACTAACAATGAGTGCATGAAGCAAGCTTTAATGAGATAGACAATGAACATTTCAGTGTGCTCTTTTCCACCTCTGGGCATGGACTCAGGTGTCTGGCACACCCAGGTGGATTCAGTTCTACCAGTTCCTAACTCTGTAAACATGAAAGTGTTCTTTAAACTTTTTGAATGTGCAAAACCAGAAAATAGTAGCAGCCTCACAGGTTTGTTAAGACAAGCCCATGAAATAAGAACAACAATCAGTAGTTACAATCAATAATATTGAATGTCTGGTAATAGTCCAGGAACTGTGCTAAACATCTTAGATGATCTCAGTTAAGCCAGTGAAGCACTTTTTACTTAGCAGGCTTTCAGCTTCCACCTGCTTCTGCTCTTCCCCATTCCAAGTTTGCCAGATGCCTTAAATGAAAGTGATTTCTCTTATTTGTTCATTTATTACTTTACCCATTCATGTGTGCATCTATCCAACAAATGCATAATGAATTCCTTCTAGTTCCAGGAACCATTCTAAGTGCTGGAGATATAGCAGTGCATTACCAAAAGAGAGAGTCTCTGCTGTTGGACATTCTAGTTCAGGAGACTGACAATGGACAGGCAAATAAATTTTTTAAAAAGTGTATAATATTTCATGTAGTAATGAGTGCTATGAAAAAAAAATTAATGGGAATAAGCCAATAGAGGGTGACCCCAGTACCAGGACACACAGAAGAAGAGAGAGTTCTATTTTAGATAGAATAATCTAGGGAAAGAGACATTTCAGCATTCCTGAGTATATTCATGTCATGCCATAACAAAAGTAACATTCTTACTCAGATGTGGAAGTCACATATACAGTGAGTTGTAGAAAAAAATTTAAAAAATCAACATATGTTATTGCATATTTCCTTTGGGCTAGCAAGCAAACAGTAGTACAGTATCTTAACAGGTATAAAGCTCTTAGAAAGTAGAGCTTAGTAAGGCTATATAAATATGTGCTACCGTTGGTCTATTTAAAGAGAGTAAAAAGATCCTGTGACCTACATAATACTACACATTTCTGCTTGTAACTAAACTGCAATCATATAGAAATTATATGTAAAGATAGAAGTGGATGGTGATATGATGATGTCATTAGATGATTTGGGTGAATTTTTAAGCTGTGTCCAAAACAAATATATTGACACCATGAACTTGGGAACAGTAACTCCACAAGGGAACTACAGCTAGATTACTAGATTGCTGGGTCTAGGCTTTACTCCAAAAAAATAAGAGTCTCAGACCAGTGGTTTTCTTTTAGCACTTTAAAGATGTCACTTCATTGTCTTCTGACTTGCATAATTTATGGCAGAAAGCTTGCTATAATTCTTATCTTTGTTCCTCCTTATACAATGTGTCTTTTCCTTTTCTTTCTTTTTCTGACTGCCTTCAGATTTCCTCATTATTTTTAGTTTTCAGTAGTTTGAATATATTATTTTTTTGTTGTTTATCCTACTCAGGGTTCTCTGGGTTTCTTGGACTTGTGGCTAATGTCTTTAATTGTTTTTTGGAAAAATTTTGACCATCGTTCCTTCAAACATTTCTTCTGTCTTGTTCTTGTCTGTTCAGAGGTTTTCTTTGGTTTCCCACCCTGCCCCCATCTTTCTCATCAGAACTTGGTGGAAATCCTAGGAGAAGAGTCTGTAAGTATGTTTGAACACCCTTGCGATTGTAGCTTCTAAGAATCCTGTATTTTCATTCTAACCTGTAATTGTCCTTTAGCAATATCTTTTTTTTTTTAAGATTTTATTTATTTTATTTGACAGATAGAGATCACAAGTAGGCAGAGAGGCAGGCAGAGAGAGAGAGAGAGAGGAGGAAGCAGGCTCCCTGCCGAGCAGAGAGCCTGATGCGGGGCTCGATCCCAGGACCCTGGGATCATGACCTGAGCCGAAGGCAGAGGCTTTAATCCACTGAGCCACCCAGGCGCCCCTCCTTTAGCAATATCTTAAATATTTAGCAGAATTCTTAGCTGCTTATAATGGCTGATGTCTCTTGCTCTGTGTCCTGCCACAGGTGAGCCAGTCCACAGGTTCCAAATTTCTTTGCAAGATCCTTAGACTATTTAGCCTGTGAACTCAGCTCTCTGAGCTTAAGGAATATGATGTTTTATATTTTATTCAGGTTTTTCTTCTTTTTAGGGTGTGGCATTCTTTCCAGCTTTCTCTATGCTAGGTGGAATCAGAATTCTAGTCTGGTGATTTTTAAACTGTTCTAGTGAGGGGTGCCTGGGTGGCTCAGTTGGTTGAGCATCCAACTCTTGATTTCGGCTCAGGACATGATCTCAGGGTGTGAGATCAAGCCCAGGGTCAAGCTCAGCATTCAGCAGGGGGTCTGCTTGAGACTTTTCTCTCTCTTCCTCTGCCCTTTCCCCACTCTCATTCTCCCTCTCAAACTGTTCTATGAGGTGCTTCAGGAGTTCTATAACATGTGGTTGAAATTTTATTTTACAAATATTTTACCTGTCTAGAAATTTTAATAAATCATTAAAATGTCTTATATACTGAAGGTATCACATTTGAGAGCTACCAATTTAAATAACTATGTTGTTTTATTAATTTGTTATGTTAGGGTTTTTTTAGACCTCATGAGGTCTGTCACCACTTCACATTATCTTTAAACTTGAATACCAGCATAAACTTGAAGAGGAAGGGTATGGCTCTGCATACCCAAATACAGTCCCATGTGTATCCATACATGTAAAATTGCAAAAGCGAAGGTCACTGTTGGCAAGCACAAATACACAGCAGTCAATTAAATGTCAGGCAGTATCAATAACACCTACCTTCACAGCACACCAGTTACTTATGCAATAATAAGTGAATGGCTACTAGTATGCTACACCATGACGTTACAGTATAAGCACATATTGTTCTTTTCTTGATTTACATATACATGTTAGCAGTTTTTAAATATCTATAATAATTCTACTTTGAGGCAAAAAAAAAAAAAAGCCTTGCTATATCTGTTTCAAGCTTTTCAGTTAATTAGATTTGCTTTTTTTAAAAAGCCTTAGTTTTTTTAGGAGTGAAAACTGCCTTTATCTGTTTTAAATAAACAGGTTCTGCATAATGTTTGGTTTTCAAGAAAGAATTCCACTGCCAAAATACACATGCCCTTACCCTAGCCTCCAAAATAAATTTAATTTTCACTGGCTTAGTAGAAAGAATAATAACAATAATAATAAAAATGGCAAACACTTGAACAGAACTTACAACAATTCACATACTTTTCTAGGAATTTTACATATATATTATTTAATTTAATCCTTATATCAACCCTATGAAGTAGGTACTGTTATCATCCCCATCAGTCAGATAAAGGGAATAGGCATGTGGTATATGTGAGAGCACATAGTAGGAGTCAAACCTAGGCAGTCTGGTTCTAGAGTGTGGGTTTCTCACTATGAACTATGAACTATACTGGTAGAATGTTAAAGTAGAAGTCTGATTTCATTGTGAAAGTTTCTTTTTTTTTCCTATACAATATATCTCTCTCCCTTTCTCTTCCTTTCTCTCCTTCCCCACCCCATCTCTGTCTCTCAGTCTCTCTCCTTTTCTCCAGCTGTACTTCCATTTCTCCACTTGTGGATAAAGTGATAAATGTGTCAGTTACCCTTCAGCGTACAATGATATTTAATAAGTTAACTACTTTTAGAAGTATTTAAGGGTCAGAAAATAAAGGCCAAACAACTGTAGCTTAATTGTTGAAAATAGCTGGGTTTGGGTCTGTTCCTATTTTCTTTTTTGAGTGGATTTAAGATATTGTGTATATGAACAGTCTTATCCTACTATCTCCACTTGCTACTGTGGACATTTTCACTTTATTCTTCCTTGAACAGATTCTCCTAGGTGGCGCAGACCAGGAGATTAAGTAGCTTAATACATGGCCTCCTGATGTATGCATTCTCTGCCCTGGTCACAGGTCTTGATGCTCACAATTGAGGTGTTGTGTGTGCTTAAATGACAGTCATAATCTTTGCTTTAAAAGAAAAGCCCATAAAGGATAGTATTTAATTTTAATGATTATTATTTGGGGCTTGGGCTTTTTTTGAATGAAAAATTATTATTTCTAGGATGAAGAAATTAAGCAAAGGGACTTATTTTTTTATGTTAAAGCAGTGTTTTAGAAAAGTCAAGTTACTGAGAATTATATTAAATCAAACCCTTAGGAACTAGAACTTGAAAGGGCTTTAAAATTACTCACTTTTGAGGTATGCTATTGGTTTTATTTTTGCTAAACATGGAAGAATGGAAAGGAGAGAAAGCCACATTGCATCTAATGCTATCATGTATTCTCTCTGTAGTCCCAGGTATCTTTATTTGGTCTACCCAGATATAAAACATTACGAAGTAGTAAAAAATGGACACTTTCCTAGAAAGCCATATTTTGCCAAAAACACATTTGAGGGGTGCCAGGGTAGCTCAGTCAGTTAAGCATCCAATTCCCGATTTTGGCTCAGGTCATGATCTAAGGGTGGTGAGACTGAGCCTCACACTGGGCTCCATGCTCAGCAGGGAGTCTGCTTGGGATTCTCTGCCCCCCGCCGCCCCGCCTCCCCCATGCTCATGCTCTCTCTAAATAAATAAATAAATAAATAAAATCTTAAACACACACACACACACACACACTTGAAATTTTCCTGTCTTAAGAAACTAGATCTGTGAGCTTGTAGTTCTTAAGGACTAGGTAATATTTAATATTAAATGTTAAATATTATAATATAATATATAAATATTTAATATTTAATATTAAGGTAATATTTTTGTAAGAAGATTTTATTTTTAAGTAATCTCTATACCCAACATGGGGTTTGAACTTGCAACCCTGAGATCAAGAGTCCCATGCTCCACTCCCTGAGCCAGCCAGACACCTCTAGGTGGTAATATTAAACATAAATATATACTTAGAAAAATCATATCTCTTCCAAAGAGTGGCCCTCATTATTTAGTATATATAGCATAAATTGAAGACATTCTCTATATATATATTTAAGAAACTTTACATTTTTCATAATTTGACAGTTTTTGGCCTTTTTGTTGGCTATTATTTTCCACAGGAAAATTTTGCTGATTTTTTGCTCCAAGTAATGATAGAGAAACCTAACCACATTGTGCAACCTTGTTAAATGAATGAAAAATGTGAATATTTTCATGATAGTGTGATTTGTTACTATAGAGCATTTCAGAATTACTGGTGTCAAATACTAAAACCTGTGTCAGTTAGAGATAAGAGCAATATACATAGAATCCATTACTTCTGGTGAGCTTCTCCAAAAGTCATTTTCTAATTGGTTTGAGAACACCAAAGAAAGTGATCCTGTTGAGTTTGCTGATGAAGTAGAGACCAGTATAAGTTGCCATAATGACCTGAGTCCAGGAAAGCCAGAGACTGGACCTCCTGAGTTGAGATTAAATGTTTACCAGGGGCCCTATACCTTTTACCCCAACCAACAAATGTCAAGAGAGGTAGTTAAATGTTGAGATTTTCTGCTATATCTTGCTTCTTGATAGAACAGCATGGGCACTGGCATAGAGGGATGAAACAACCTGGCATGAACTGTGTACCCCATTCTGTTGTAAGGATCACAGGGCTAAAGGAGCAGGTGAGCACCATAGCATGGAAAGAAAGTCTGTCACACAATGTGATTGACCATCCCAGAGACAATGGAAAACCAGAGAACAGATTTGAACCAGAAAATAACATAACATGAGTGGCTTCACATTTTTTGAAGGTCCTTCCAGCAGCTGAATGGAGGGTAAATTAGAGACATATGCGGCAGGGGGAACAAATTAAAGGTATGTTGCCATCGTTCAGTATGATATGAGGAAGGTCTATAGGCCATGCAAGTGGAGTCAGAAAGAAGTTGGATGGATTGAATATAGGAGGTGAAGAAAGATTGTAAATATGCCTAAATGATTTGTTTTCATGGGCCTTTGAAAAGAATAAAATTCTTTGGTGTCCCCATGGAATACATTTCAACAACAAAATTGTTGATTTTAGCATAGAGATTCTAAAGTGTATCGGAAAAATAATAAAATATGTTAACCAAGCTATTTAATTTCCACATTTTATCAGAAAAATAATAGATTGGAAGCTTTTGAAGGAGCATGACACTGCTGAGATCAAGACTGTTGGATGGGTTTCTTTATGGACCAGTTAACATATTTTGTTTGATGGCTTAATCCTAGCCAGTCATTTGTAAATGTGGGTGGAATAAGGAGGAAACCATTACTAGAAAGCCAGTTCAAAAAGTACATAATATACATATATACATCATTAACCGAAAAGAAAAAAAAAAAACCTGCAAGAAAAATAGAGGCCAACTTTCCATGTGCAAATTATTATGTCAGCTGGTCCTCTTTAAGATTACTATTTCATTTTGAAGTCCCTCATAATTCCACCTAAAGTCATTCATTACATAAAATAAGAAATGGACATTTAAAAAGAAAACACATTTTTTAAACCTACCTCTGGAAAGTATTAGAAATAAATTCTTAATAGTAAAGTATTTAGAATTTGTATACTCAGAATAGTATATCAACATAAAATGTCATCTTTAGTAATTCCCTTGTGGAAACAAAATAAAAATTCCCAAATCTTATCATTTCCTAGAAACTATGTAAGAAGAGAAAAAAATAAAAATGACCCAAAATTCCACTGTGTTCTCTCTTTATGGCCATCTTTTGAGGCAATGCTAAAAAGGCTCTTGATTTATGGCTCAAAGGTAAAAGATGCTAATCAGATTTATGAAGGTGGGAAGATTCTAAAGCTATTATATCACATTCACTTTTCTAATTGAATAATTTCTGTGTGGGAACTGAAGTTCAAGGTGATGAGCCAGCCTTAGAGTCTGGGGGTTCATAAATAGAAATGGTTTGTTTTTCTTTCCCTGATTTTCTTTTTTTAAGATTTTTTTTTTTTTTTTTGACAGATAGAGATCACAAATAGTCAGAGAGGCAGGCAGAGAGAGAGAGGAGGAGGCAGGCTCCCTGCTGAGCAGAGAGCCCGATGTGGGGCTCGATCCCAGGACACTGGGACCATGACCTGAGCCGAAGGCAGAGGCTTTAACCCACTGAGCCACCCAGGCGCCCCACCCTGATTTTTTTTTAAGCTCAATCTCATGGGAAACAAGAGTAAATCCTTTCTTTATGAAAATTCCTCTGAAAATGGTAGTGTTTTAAAAAGAAAAAAAAACCTGTCATTTTGGGGGAGTTATATATCATCTATACGCATCTATACATCATCTATACACATTTGTATGACTACAAAAGTCATTCTAATACTGTTAGCTTTTTTTTTTTCTTGCAACCAACATTTATGGAACAAAGACAATATTCATAGACCTGGTCTAGTGCTATGGAGATATAAAGATGAATGGGATGTGGTCTTTCCCAGCCCTGAAAGAGGGCATAGTTCAGTTGGGAGACAAGGTGAGTCCACAAATAACTATAATAAGAGTTGAATTTGTCTAGTGCCCTCCCCCACCAAAAAAAAAAAGAGATACAAAGAAGGAGGTAGAAAACTCATTTGTAATTAAGAGAATTTGGAACATTATTTTAAAGATAATGGCATTTCAGTTGAGCCTGAAAGAATGGGTAGGAATTGTTAAAACAGCATTGTAGGATAGGGAATTCTGAGCAAGGATTACTTAAAAGTTGTAAGACAGAGGATATGTCTTAGAAATGATGAGAAGCCTACTTTAGTTGAAGCAGTAAGGGTGATTGAGTGAGACTTATAGTACCCTAGAGCTTTGGAGGTCTTTGGCATTTACTGGACCCTCAGAGCAATTCAGCTAAATGGTTAGGATTCTAGGAGCTATAGCCAAATTGCCTGGGCTTGAGACCTGGTGCTACTAAATTTTAGCTGTGTGGCTTTGAATAAGTTATTTAACCTCTCTATCTGAGCTTGCTCATCCATGATATCTGAAACTCTTACATTAGGTTTTTTGAAATTCAGAAGTTTTCAGTTTTTAGAAAGATTATATTGTACAATAATTAGATGTGTTAGAAAACCTCCCCAACAAGGTTTTAGGCAGTGTCTCATAAACAGCACATTTGTATTTCCACAGCAGGTGATATGAGAATTTATAAGTGAAATAAAAATGATAGATATTCTTATATGCATTCAGTTCAGGTTTTATCCAAATGAATTTGTTACAAACTTATTTTTAAAACTACTGGATTTCATTGCTTTTTCAGTAGATTTTTTGAATTGTACGTAAGGGATTTGGGGGCCTATAGTAGTACCATTCTTGTAAGATTGGTACGAGAAGCAAACAGCAGTTTATGCGTGGGGCTTGCACTATGCCTGAAGCTCTGTAAGTATTCATTGTTATTCTTTTCGCATTATTGGGTACAAGTGACACGAGACAGAAAGTGACATGTCCAACCTCTCTAGCAATTCAGCAGCAGACCAGGATAGGAACTGCCCAGGCCAATGCCTCTTTCTTAGCCATGCTAGACTACAGTCCAGTGGTAGAAAGCATTCAATACTGGCTAAGTACTGTGTATCCTTTCAGCCAAATGAGGTATAATGAATTTTGGTAGAATAGTGAGAAGGAAGAGATACTGGGCTTGCTAATGAGATATAGGGGTTAGGGACGGAGCAAAGATGATCCCAAGAATTCAAGAACAAATGATCTCTTCCATTTGTGTGGGTACATAAACCCCACACTGTGAAAACATTGCCCACTGAATTGTACTGATGAGCCTCACAAGGACTGTATGTTGAGGTGTGGTTCTTGTAGCTTTTTGTACCTGACCCTAGTTCTTTCACACTTCTTTGCATTTAATCATCCTGCCTCCACTGCCCCCGAGCTCTAGCTTCCTGACAAACTCCAGCTTAATCCTCAGGACTAAGTTGAATTTACCTCTTCAGTTAAATTAATTAGGAAGAGTCAAACCCTCTTCCTTCAGCCTTCTTTGGCGCTAGTATCTGTCACAGCATTGACAGGTTGCTTTAGCTCCTCGTCTGTATATTCTGTCTCCCTGCTCATTCTCATTAGTATTCTGAGCACCCACAATGACACATAGTTGGCATTTAGTACAGATTTAATGAATATAGGAATCCACATTTTACAAGTGGAAAATTTGGAGTGTTTCAATAGCCTGCTCAACACTGTGCAGTTTAGTTGGAATTGGGAGTTAAACTAGATCTGCCTGATTCCAAAGTCCTTGTTATTTTCTCATCTTCCTTCTGTAGAAGAAAAAGTGTGTATAGGTGTTTATTTACACATGCATGGGGACTAAATACTAGTGAAAGCCCAGGCATAATGATTTTTGTATTGTATTTTTCTGACAAATACAATATGTTCTGTCAGCCATTTATAAATATATATAAATAAAAGTTGACATTTTTTGGATGGTTGTTAAATAGGCTTATTGTTTCTGTAAACCTAATAATGGTGGTTGGCTTAAAACAGTAAAACAATATGGAGGGATGGAAAGAAGTTGGTAAAAATCACCCAAGATCCACTACACAGAAATAACCTCCAGTAAGATGTTAATGGGTTTCATTCTAGGTATTTCTCATGCATTCTAGACCATGTTTGCAGAGCACTGTTCATTTGCATGACTCTTAATGCCATATGTAGTATTTCATAGAATGATCCTTCCTCATTTTTCAAAAATCTGTTTATAAAATTTGTGATGACAATTGAACAGCCCAACCCTATGAAATGGTAATTTATACTGTAATAAAAAATAAATAAATCCATGTATTGTGGGCTTGTAGCTGAAGGCATCTGTGTTAAGCATGTTTTTTACATCAAAGTATTAGATAGAATGTTGTATGAGACTGTATAGCACAGACAGTTTTGAAGTACCCCCACATTAGCTATGCTTTTGTACCCACTCTACGAATATGAGGGAAGATGCTGTTTTATGTCCCTTAGGAACGGTAAACACAATAATGAACATATCAAGAATGCATTTTTTTCAGAAGATTCAGAGCTTTTGAACAGCCATTACATCACTTGCCTGTAGTGCCTTTTGAAAAGAATTTCTCATGGACATTGTTTTCTAACTTCTCTGAATTATTGGAATAGCCAAGACAGGTGTAGAGAAATTGAAGCATCACATTGTTTATCTAGAATCTCCATTCCCAACTGTTCAAACCAAAATTCCATGTGATTCTACGGTAGTCCCAAGAAGAGTTGAAATCAGAGGATGAAAGCAATGATGAATAGACTATGTGATGGGATGATTTTAGAATGTAGAATAACTTGCCAAAAGAAGTGAGAACATGGATTTGACCTGAAAACAGGCTGGAGGAAGGTAAGAGAGGAAAAAAAAAAACAACAACAACAACAACAACAAAAATGCCTATATTACATGATATAAATCAGTTGCCTAGTAGATTTTCTTTTATTGTTGGTTCATCTCTTGATCTCTGTAACATGTTAATCAGCATGAAAAAAGGATGTGTGTGTGTCTGTATATGTGTGTGTGTTCAGTACAAAGCACATGGTAAAATAAAACAAGCTGATATGAAATAATTGATCTATATTTCTGCTTGGCTTAAGCAGTTTTTTTAAAGATTTTATTTATTTATGTATTTATTTATTTGAGAGAAAGAGAGGGCACATGCATAAGCCAGGGGAGTGGCCAGGGGGGAGGGAGAAGGACAAGCAGACTCCCGTGCTGAGCATGGAGCATGGGGGCCCTGAGATCATGACTTGAGCGGAAACTAGAGTCCTGAGCTAAACTGACTGAGCCACCCAGGCGCCCCTTAAGTGGATTTTTTTTTTTTTTTTTTGACAGAGAGAGATCACAAATAGGCAGAGAGGCAGGCAGAGCGAGAGAGAGAGAGGGAAGCAGGCTCCCTGCCAAGCAGAGAGCCCAATGTGGGACTCGATCCCAGGACCCCTGAGATCATCACCTGAGCCGAAGGGAGGGGCTTAACCCACTGAGCCACCCAGGCACCCAAGTGGATTTTTTTTAAGTGAAATTGGAATGTGATTGTTTCAGAGCCAAAAATGCATTCTTTGAGTACAATTTTACTAGTAGCAATTCATTTATTTATTATGTAGGATGTCTTGTCAAACCAAATTAAAGGTTATATTTTGTCTTCTCCATAAGCAATCTAGAGCCAAGAATGAAAACCACATAATATATTTTTAGGATTAAACCATTTATTACTGATAGGTAATGGCAGAGCAGAAACAGTAGGCACCAGTTAGTCTGCATTAGCTCATGAGCCCTGGATAACTTTTTTTGTGAACTCTAAAGATTCGTGAAATTCTATCACTTGCATTAACTTTCTGATAAGTTTCTGATGTGGTCAGTTGCCCTCTATCCCTGGTCACTGCAAGTCCTTCTGCACACTGCAAAGGGGCTTCTATTCTCAGAGGATCTTTGCCAAGAATTTCCCGTTTAGGGTGCTTTTTTAGAAAGAATGAGCACCTTAGCCAAATAAACTAAGCCTCCTCTCAGGCCAACCACTTAAACCACTGTTGGGGAGGGATCCCTTCATGTAGAAAGGAAAGTTGTGTGGTAAGAAGAATAGAAAAACCTGTTTTTTACTCAGAATCCTGCCTGATTAAGAAGCTAAGTATATGACAAAATCAAGAATCATATACACAGCTAATATTTACTGAGGACATTCTGTGTTGTCAAACACCAGCCCAAAGCACAGTGTGCAGAGTAAAAATTAAAATAGTCTCATAATTCTATGCATTTATGAAATAATGCATTTAGATCTGGGGTACCATATCTTAAAAGGAATATTTAAGAAATAGATGACCATAGTGTTAAGGAATTTGGACAAATGGGATTCCAGAGTTAAGTAAGTTGACGATACTGCTCTTGGAAGAAAAGATTTAGTGGGAACAAGGTAAATCTTGTTAAATAAAAATATTCGAAGGTTTTTGCCTATGAGGAAGTTATAGGGGAAAGGGATGCAGGACAAATGTAATTAAAAATAACAAATTTAGGGCGCCTGGGTGGCTCAGTGGGTTAAGCCGCTGCCTTCGGCTCAGGTCATGATCTCAGGGTCCTGGGATCGAGTCCCGCATCGGGCTCTCTGCTCAGCAGGGAGCCTGCTTCCCTCTCTCTCTCTCTCTCTCTGCCTGCCTCTCTGTCTACTTGTGATCTCTCTCTGTCAAATAAATATATAAAATCTTTTAAAAAAAAATAACAAATTTAAATGTCTTTTTTTTTTTTAAGATTTGTTTATTTTGAAGGCGAAAGCACATGCGGTGGGGAGTGGGGTAAGCAGAGGGAGAAAATCTCAGATAGATTCCCTGCTGAGTGCAGAGCCTGATGGATACAGAGCTCCATCTCAGGACCCTGAAATCATGACCTGAGCCAAAATCATGAGTCAGACACTTAACTGATTGAGCCACCCAGATGCCCCAAATATGTCATTAAAAAAAAAAAAATAGACTACCAAAAGTAAAGCTCAGTAAGACTTGGGTTAATTAGAATAAAGAGAGGATTGAGTGAGAAATCATCCTAGGGGAGGTCATAGTTTCAAAACAAGGTTGAGAAACACTGTTTTAGAGCTCCAAAAATGGAATCAGTTGTCTAGTAAGATAATCAGTCTCAAGAAAGTGAGGTAGTGGGGGCCTGGGTAGCTCACTTGGTTAAGAAAGTGAAGTAGCCAAACCATACTATTTAAAATAAGTCTGAATTTTCTCTAATCATAAGAAGGTCTTTGTTTCAAAGGTCATTTCTAAAGTCCTATTGCATGTATCCATGAAGCACATTGAAAGCTATTCTCATATGACCTTATAAGACACAGTTGGCACATGGGCCAAAGTCAGTAGCAAGCAATGTATTCACAGATGAATTGATTGCGATGAGACACTGGAATTTCTTTCATATGTGTTTTAAGTTTTATAAGAGTCTATAGGGTAGAAAATTTAAATCATTTTTATTTTAATAAGAACCAAATATCCCAAATTATTGAAATTATAAGATGTGAAGGTAACTTACATCAACAGGATGGTTGATAAATGGTGTCCATGTATCAGTATGTAGATTGGTTGTGATATATCTTTATCAGATGGTTTTTCATGAAGCTTGCTACATTAAAAATATTCCATTATCATAATGATATACCACAGTAAAAAGAGTAATGATGTATGTGTCACTTGGTGGCTTTTATACCCTTTAAAAGAGAAGAAGTTGTTATTTTTAACAACACAATTTGAGAAGTGTTCATTAAGGTTAGTCTTTCTAAAAATTCCTAGTGAAAGAAAACAGGATAGTAGCTACATGAGTTGCAGAACTTATTTGAGTTTTGTTGATTAGTATGTTTACATTTTTCTAATTGAGATGTTAGTTTGTCAAAGAGAGGAATTACAGGTAGCAGATGGAGAGGGAGAGAAATTGGCTGAGAAAATGAAGTGGTGATGGATATGGGCCCAAGAACTCTAATAACAAGGAGAATGGTTTCTTCCTCTAGTTAGGTGGTTGTCAGTGGGGGTTACCTTTGCCCTCCAGAGTACATTTGGCAACTCTTGTGACAGTTTTGGTTATCACAATAGGGTTGGTTGGTGCTGTGACATCTGGTGAGTAGAAAGGCCAGGGATGCTGCCACACATCCTACAATGCACAGGACACCCCCCCCCCCACAACAGAGGATTATCCAGTCCAAAATGTGTGTAGTGCCATGGTTGAGAAATCCTGATCTAGTTGTCAGTGTAAGATTGTATTGGGGTACTGTACAAAGAAATACGTAGGTACAAGAGATTTAAACTAAAGAAGCTTGAGCCCTATAGCCTTAATCTTATTAAAGTAGAAAGCCACATGGCCTACAGTTCTAACACTTCTTTATTTAAATAAATCAAAAGTCAGAATTGGAGTGCCTGGCTGGCTCAGTCAGCAGAGCATGTAACTCTTGATCTCAGGGATGTAAGTTCAAGCCCCACATTGGGCATAGAGATTACTTAAAAATAAAATCCTTTAAAAAAAATAAGTCAGAATTAGTTTAGCACCATCTTAAGAGCTCAGTTTATTTTCTTCATGGGTGCATATAATAAAAGTATTTTGAAATTCCATTTTAAATTGTGTGCATATGCCCAATGAGCAAATCAGCAAAAATGCTTTTGTTAACTTAAAAATAAAACTGCAGCAGTAAACATTAATTTATCTGGCAAATAATAATGCACATAGTTTTAAAACAGAGCTGTCAATCTCTCATCCTGTTGGATTCTTAGAAGATTTTGAGGCTGGTATTCTTCCAGGCCATTATTCTGTTTCTGAGGAATAGCTATCTTTTGCTAATCATATTAAAGTAAAAAGAGAGCTGATATACCAGAATGCAAAGATAAGCTGTAATTTCATTGTTAGTCAATACATGCTTCATAATAATCTTGTTTTTACTTGTTCAATTTCAACAACTTTTTTATTCTATAATAAATGAATAAAAACTTAAGGAATTATTGTGAGATCTTTCATTTTAATCCAAGCCATACTTGTTTTTAGAAGTCTGAAATTTCAGTCCTCTGAATTTTTCTTATAAAAAAAAGCTTTGTTTTATTTTTTTTAAGATTTTATTTATTTACTTGAGAGAGAGGAAGAGAGCACAAGCAGGGGGAGCAGCAGAAGGAGAAGGAGAAGCAGGCTACCCACTGAGCAGGAAGCCGATGCGGGGCTCCAATCCCAGACCCCTGGGATCATGACCTCAGCGACACTTAACGGACTGAGCCTCCCAGGGACTGGATCAAGCCCAACATCAGGAGCCTGCTTCTCCCTCTCCTCCCTGCTTGGGCTCTGTCTCACTATCTCTGTCACTATCTCTTTCTCTCTCTCTCTCAGATAGATAAATAAACAAATAAATAAATAAATAAACGCTGTTTCTAGGGGCACCAGGGTGGCTCAGTTGGTTAATCGTCCAACTTTTTATTTCTGTTCAGGTCATAATCTTGGGTTTGCAGGATCAAGCCCTGTGACCAGCTCCATGTTCAGGATAGAGTCTGCTTGTCCTTCTCCCTCTGCTCCTCCCCCCACCTGCGTACACTGTCTCTCTCTCTCATAGCTAAATAAATAAATAAATAAAATCTTTAAAGAAATAAAAGCCATATCTAAAGTCATATTGCACATTTTTTAGTACAGTTCTGACTTGCAGCTACGTGATACAAACAAACAAACAAAAATTCTTTCTATTTGCTTCCTCTAAACATGAAAAAGTAGAATTGTGTAGACTGCCTCTATAGTTTTTACAGAAACATCTGTTATAATAACACATTAACTCCCATCATTGACCGGTTAGTTGTTCTTGGGACCAGTTCTTCCATTTTGTGATTTGTGCCTTGGCCCTAATTCTGTCTGGGGCCTTCATTCTCCTGGCTTCTATCTTGATTTCTATTAAAACTTGTTTCAGAGTATCAAGTAATTGGGAACTCTCTGTTTCCAAATATCTATATGGAATTGTTAGAAGTGTGGTGTAACTGTGTTTATACAGAGCAGGTACATTTTCTCATGGATTACAAAGGAAAAATTAGGATTTTTTTTTCCTCAACAAATTCCTCAGTCTAAAATCAGAGTAAACTAGCTTAATGTTTAGCTAGTGATTCACACTTCATAGAACACTTTCATAAATGTTATCTTATTTGGATCTCATAATAACTGTATGAAGGGAGTATTATTATTATCTTGGAGATAAATGAACTATAAATTTAAGTGAGATTTATGACTCCAAAACTCACAAAGTCCAAAGTGAGTCTCTGGAAATTAAGAGCCAGGTGTTGTGACTTCTGCCTTATGTGCTCCATTTCCTAGTTCTGCGCTGTGTTCTCAGGGACTCCAGCCCACATGACTGGGATTCTGGGTAACAAACTAGGGGTGGGAAGGGCACCCAAAGGAGGAAACAGGAAGATCCCCCAGATAGAAGACCATCTCTTCCTGTCTAATAACTCATTTACTGTACCTCTCCCCCATTTTTCTGAAGCCCAGTACCACAACACCTGTTTTGGCCAGTTTCACCAGTTGACTCCAGCTCTTGACTCCGTTCCTTTTGACCCTGTTCTCCTAATCCTCCTGTTCCTGCATTTCACTGCTCATGCAAGTTGCCCTGTCTTTATAAAAAAAATCCTTAAATGATAGAAATGAGTTTCTTAAAAACTCAAAGCAGTTTTTAAGAAATATTCATCAATTTGGTCTCCTTCTTTCCCTGCAGAAGAACATTTAAGGTACAAAGAGTAAGGTAAACCATATTTTAATATGGTGGTATGTTATTGATATGTTAATATGAAAAGTTAGGTATTAATGTGATAGAAAGGAAAGTAGAAATAACAAGCTTTTACTTATTCAGACTAGTTTTACCAAAACTCATTACTATACATAGTCAGTCTTTTGATTCCAGGTGAATAAAGAAACTGGAGTAGTTCTCAAGCACTTGGCACCTACTTACTAGTGAAAGAGTAAATCATATCCAATGAGAGCAGTAATACCAGTGGTTTATTTCTGGGTGTAATAGTAAGGCTGAATCTTAAAATCTCATAAAACAATTATTTTTGCAATTCTGTATTTGTATTTATATGTTTGGATGTGAGAGGGAAAGAAATATATTGAAGTAATATTTTTCCAAGCAGCTATTACGTACCAGATACTGCTTTAAGCACTTAGATACACAGTGATGAACGAAATGCATTAATGGCATTTCCACTGTAAAGTGAGTAAGTTGGTCAAGAGAGAAGAGAAAGGCAAAAATGGATATAGACATCGTATTTCCATATCAGAATTTGAATTAGCAACCACAGCTGAACCATGGTATATTTGAGAACTTAACATTCATTCATTTACCCACCCAGTTACCATCCCACCAGGCTTAATATGAGAGCTTATAGGCACTTGCTAAGATCTGAAGAGATAACAAAGTAAACAGGGGAAGGGATAAGCAAAATGGGTGAAGAAAAGTAGGAGATATAGCCTTCCAGTTATGGAATGAATAAGTCTGGGAATAAAAGACACAGAATAGGGAATATAGTCAGTAATGTTATAATAGCCTCATACGGTGACAGATGATAGCTACACTTGTAAGCGTAATATAACATATAGAAAAATTGAACCACTGTGCTGTATACCTGAAACTGATATAACATTGTTTATCAACCATACTCAAATAAAAAAAAAAATTTTAAGTGAGCAGGGAGTGTTCAACCCCCTAATCCCAATCACACCTCCTCTCAAATTCAAATCAACATATACTCATTGAAAACCTGTTATGTGCACCAACAGATTTTTAGTCCTGGCTACAATTAGAATTATTGGTGAGGCTTTTAAAAATACCATTGCTTATGTTCCCCTTAAAACCAATTAAATCAGATTTTTGGGAGTGATATCCTGGCATCAGTATTTTTCCAGCGCTTCCTGGTGTAATTCTGATATACAGCTAGAGTTGAAAATCCGTTTCCCATCAGATGCCCAAAGGGAGAAAAAAACAAAAAAGTGAGGAAAAAAAAATACAAACATGTACCCATGTTTGTAAAAGATACTATCTTTCTGTAATTCCATAAAGAAGGGGAATAGGAACAAGCACATGTCCCTTCATATTTTTATCCAAAAAGTTAGTTACGTGTTGACTCCTTCTATAAGTAGAGGGGAGTTGGAAAAAGTATAAAGCATGTGCCTTCCCTCCAGGAGCTTAAACAGTGGCTAAAAATAAAAGGCAGAGAAACAAGAAAATAAAAGAGTACTCAAGAAATATCTCCAAACAGCAAGAGACACAAGTACTTTGGTCTATGAGTTCCCATAAGGACAAAGGAAAATTAAAAGACGGGAGCTTTTCTGATGCAAAACCAAGAAATCATTCACCCATGTTAACACTCAATAAAGCAGTTAATATACTCCCTAGTTTTGCAGCAGAATATTCTCATTCTTGTACAAATAAGCAGACCATTTCTTATTTAAGGAGAGGATATTCTCATTAGAAACAAGTATGACCATTTCAAATGTCTGATCCACTATTTGTAAATTGTGATACATACTTGCAGGGGCGTATATCTCTCCAAAGGCTTAGAGCAGTCAATGAATGTCCCCAGTGAGATTTTTAGGAATAAATTTAGGAATATAATAACTTTTCCAAGAAATATTCCCATCATTAAAAATACATGAAGTGATATTACATGTTCTCTTATTTAATCCTCACAAGTATATTGAGAACATGAAGCCCACATTACTTTGAAGTGACAAATGGCAAGTTTTGAGTTTAAGTCTTCCAAGTTCATTGTTCTTTTTCATACCTGAATGTTTCTCAATCTTAGCTACATATCAGAATACCTAGGGAACTTTTTCAAAATTGCCAGGACCCAGCTCCCCAGTAGTTCTTACAGTAGGTTGAGGGAAGAGGGGAGAGGGGGACGGGGGCCTAGGCAGCAAGGAAATAACAGGTGCTCCCCAAAAGAAGAATATTTCAGTAATCCTACTGTTAACTCTTCTAAAGTGAAATATAGATTTGTTAATAGTTAAAAACTTCTGCACAGCTATGAAATTGGAGAATATTTATGAAAAGATAAAATAAGAATACTATGATGTAACAGAGTTTTAATAACCCTTGAATGCCATTATCTGGCAACCTAACTCATAAGGCACTTTCTTATTACAGAAGCTTTATTAAAATGTAAATTAAATATAATGTGTCCTGAAGAAAATCAATTTGAAAAAGTGGGCTCGGGCTTTCCACATTGAGTCAAAATCAAGTCAAATAAAATTTTTCACAGGAGTCATTCCAGGCGCTTGCTAGATTATAGAATTGAAACCAGTTAATGTTATATATACTCAGAATAATTACTGTATTACTCAGAGTATTTTTTCTGTCTGTTGCAGAAGTGCATGCTGTCTTTTAAGATTTGGGAATAACATTTTGGATCCTTCCAAGAGTATTTAATATAAGCAGGATCTATTACTATCTAAAAAATTATACTTAGCTCCATAAAATAATACACTTTTGTAAAAGATAAATCTTGCTTAGATTTAGGATCTTAAAGTATTTTCTTGTGATGTTTTGTAATTAAAGGGTAGCCTACTGAAAACATCTTTACTAAACTGGTTAAGTTTTCATCCATTTTTCATGTGTTTAAATGTGTGTGTACCAACACATTTTATGAATGGAAAGGAGGAGATATAGATAGATAGATAGATAGATAGATCATATTTTATAAAATCTTTGGATATATTTATCCAAAAATGTGCATTTTTTGGATTAGACATTTACTTAACATAGTTACCATGGGAAGTAGGATTTGTGGGTGGCACCACTTTTCTAAGAGAAAAATGCAGCCTATTCATATTTTTGTAGAGCTTAGTTCTTTTATAGCTTGTATAGACCTTTGATCATCCTCATATTCCTCTTATCTCCTAAATACCTTTTGATCACATAACTTTTTGAGATTTCTTTGGGCTAATGAAAGAGAGATTAAACTCAAAGCTAGTAATTTTCCTAATAATCCCTTCATATCCCATTTCCAAAGAAAGGAGAGTTCCTTCTTCAACCCAAGGTGACTCCACTTCATCTATAATCTATATTCTTAACCATGAGTGCTGATTTACTCTAGGACAGACATCTTCAGGTTGACCCTCTCTCCCATGTATCTTCAACCTCCCCTTTTCTCTCTACCATCTCCTTCACTCATATAAAAACGTTCGCTTTTCCATCTTAACAAGAATGCTCCAAAGAAAAATAATCCAATCAAGAAATGGGCAGAAGACATAAACAGACATTTCTGCAAGGAAGACGTCCAAATGGCCAACAGACACATAAAAAAGTGCTCAACATCACTTGGCATTAGGGAAATACAAATCAAAACCACAATGAGATACCACTTCATACCAGAGTGGCTAAAATTAACAAATCAGGAAACAACAGATGTTGGCAAGGATGTGGAGAATGTTGAACCCTCCTTTTCTTTTGGTGGGAAAGTGGCTACAAGCTGGTGTAGCCACTCTGGCAAATACTATGGAGGTTCCTTAGAAAGTTAAAAATAGAGCTACCCTAGACCCAGCAATTGCACTACTGGATATTTACCCCAAAGATACAACTGTAGTGATCCAGAGGGACACCTGCCCCCCATTGTTTATAGCAGTCATGTCCACAATAGTCAAACTATGGAAAGAGCCCAAATGTCCAACGACAGAGGGATAAAGAAGATGTGGTATATATATACAGTGAGATATTACAAATATTACACAGCCATCAGAAAATGAAATCTTGCCCTTTACAATGATGTGAATGGAACTAGAGGGTATTATGCTAAGTGAAATAAGTCAATCAGAAAAGGACAATTATCGTATGATCTCACTGATATGTGGAATTTAAGAAATAAGGCAGAGAGTCACAGGGGAAGAGAAGAAAAAATGAAACAAGACGAAACTAGAGAGGGAGACAAACCATAGGAGGCTTTTAATCTCAGGAAACAAACTGAGGGTAGCTGGATAAGAGGGGGGTGTGGAGGATGAGGAGGTTGGGTGATAGACATTGGGGAGGGTATGTGTCGTGGTGAGTGCCGTGGTGTTCTGTAAGACTATGAATCACAGACCTGAACCCCTGAAACAAATAATACATTATATGCTAATTTTAAAAAAAATAAGAATGGGGATAAGGAGAAAGCTCCCTTAAATTTCTTCCACCTCCTCATACCCAGTTTGTCCTCTAGCCCCTTCCCTGTATCTGTCCTTCCCTTCCTCCAGTAGGATTTCCTCCCTGTCCATATCTCATTTATTCTTCAGCTCAAGCTTGGGCTCCCACCACAGAGGTCATGACCAACATCCTCATAGATACACCCAGTGTACTCTCTCTCCCTTCATTTATCTTCTCCTTTCAACAACATTTAACGCTATAGATCACTCTGTCCATCTTGAATTTTTTCTTTCCTTACCTTCTCTAACTCCTTTTGCTCTCTAATTCTATGACTACATTTGCTAAAACCCCTCTCCTGACTTATCTTCTGTCCACCTCTTAAATATCCATACTTCCCAGAGTTTTATTCCCAGCTCTTTTGCTCTTCATTTTATCAGATAATTTTGTTTATTCTTGGTCTTAGCCACTGGTATGTTGGAGTCAGCTCCTAAGGACAAGTTATGCACATCTCTTCTCAATTCTTTGTTCATTGACCTTCAGGTTGGTAGCTTGAAATTGACCAAGGTAGAAGTATTTATGCCATAGAAATCAGTAAATGCAGCAAATCAGGGAGGTTTGGGGTTTTTGTTTTTGTTTTTGCTTTTTTTGTTTTGTTTTTTTCCTAACAGCTAGCCTAATGGTACACCACTGGCTTTAGTAATGATGTAAATGCTGCCATTTCTCAAACCTGTGTCTCACACTTTCTGAGCGCCAGCCAATATTTTCGACTGATTTCTGGCCAGTTCCTCTTGAATGCCCAAATGAAACTCATTTTCTTCTCGCAAACCACCCCTCTTCTGCACTAGTCCACACTTTGGCTAATGACCCCACCATTCTCCTGTCATCCTTGTAGGAAGCCCAAACTTCTCTCTCCCTCTGGACCACTGTATCTTGATTAGGATAAATAGATAGGTAGATAGATAGATAGATAGATAGATAGATAGATAGATAGACAGACAAACAGATATATATGTCTCCACTTTGTTTCACAGAAGATTTAGGTTATCTCAACAATTTATATGATAGGACAGGACAAAGTAATTTCTCTCACAGCAATAGTAAAGGAGAGCATCTGACCAAAAGAGAAATAGATGAACTCAGAAGTGAGATGAGTATGGAAAACACATGCCATGAAGTCCAGCCCCCTACATCCTGTCAGTTAAGTCAACATCCTGAATTGCTCTGGATCCATCTTTGCCAACAGTGCAGTATCACAGCCTCCCTATCAACCTTCCCTGCCCCCAGACTTGCTGCTTTCCCACCCTCCCATGGACTTCCCATAATGCTTCTAGAGAGGTTATTCTTAGGCCCAAATATGATTCTATCACATCATCTTTCCCTTCAGCTTAGAAACTTAAGAGTAGTTCTCCACTGCCGTGGAACAGAATCTAAACACACACCCAGAGGAAACCTCTACCAGATTTTTGGTTCATCCTTTGGTTCATCCCAGATATCACTCCTCTTCAAAGCCTTCCCTGACTACCACAGGCCTTTTTCCACTCTATATCTACATCTCTCATAAGTATCTGTTATTTGATTCAGTTTACAGGTGTGGAATGCTTACTTTATGCCATGAATTGTATTTGGTATTGAAGATAAAGACTTAGATAGTCCTTGTGTTTTAAGGAGCTTTAGTTGAAAAACATATTTAAGCAAATCATAGAAAGTGAAATGAGCTCTACACAGTAAAAGAAATACCTCTGCAAGGTACAGAGATAATAGGAAGGATGGGAACACTGTCGCATAGCACATGTCACATTCTAACATGATTCTTACTTGTGTTTCTCTCCCATTGGAATGGGAGGCATATATATCCCATGTACCACAATGAGAGGTACAGAGTATGTGTACAATGGTAGGTATATGATGGATGGATGGATGGATGGATGGATGGGGAGGTGGATGAATGGATGGATGGATGAAAAGAAATTTCAACAACTGCCTAAAATTATTTAGAAGATTATCAACAATTCTAATGACCCTTACTTTCCTTATTATCTGTTACCAATTTTATTTAGAATTGGGTGGATGGAGGCATATAAATATGAGAACATGTATACCCTTACAATACTATATAAGCTAAATCTACCATGGGAACTTCTGTGGTTCAGCCAGGTTTGAATCTGTTAGCTGGTCAGGGAGGAGCTCAGGACCTAGCCTTTTCAGTCAGCCCTTTGCTAAATACATCAAAGAAATCTGACACTTGATGGTTCATTTGCTTTACAACTTGCCAGAGGCTCAGGCAAAAGGTCCCAATTAAAGGATCTGTGTGTTTCTGTGGTGTCTTGCTCAGCAGTAAGGGGAGAAGCCCCAGGGCTTCATCACCTCACCAAACAATGCATTCAGTTAATCCTGCTAGATTAAAACAAAAAAGCCCCACACATTCTGAAACTTTATAGTTTGGGTTCACTATAGTTGCATCCCCCTAATCTCCGAAGGACTCTGTTTATGCTGGTATAAAAGTGTCTAGACTCTAGAACAGTAGTTCTCAGTTCTGGCTTTTAAAAAAGGAAGGTAGGCAGGTAGGAAGGAAGGAAAGAAAAAAGAAAAGGAAAAGCAATCAATACCAGACTCCACCTTCAGAGAGTTACTGGCTCCTAGCTAGGTCCAGGCATCAGTATTTTTTGAACTGCCTCAATTACTTTTTTTTAAAGATTTTATTTATTTATTTGACAGAGATCACAAGTAGGCAGAGAGGCAGGCGGGGGTGGGGGAGAAGCAGGCTCCCCACCGAGCAGAGAGCCCCATGTGGGGCTCCATCCCAGGACCTTGAGATCATGACCTGAGCCGAAGGCAGAGGCTTTAACCCATTGACCCACCCAGGCACCCAGACCCAATTAATTTTAATGTGTAACCAGGATATGAAAACACTGAGTCAAGACCTGATAACTTTACACTTAGCCTAGAATTTAATTCACAAGACTGCCTCCTTCTTATCTTTGAGCTCTGTACCTAAATGTAACTTTCTCAGTTGGGCTTTACTCATTACCCTGCCCCTCAGAGAATTTACCACAATATGAAAATAACTTGTGTATTTATGTTTTTCTGGTTTATTATCTGTCCCTCCTACTAGGTTAGGAACTTCATAAGATATTTATTGGCATCTCCTGTTGAGTGAATGTGAGCTGTAAATCTAAGAATATGTGTGACTGCTGCTAGGCTGAGTCAACAGAGGGGAAAAGAGAATTGGAAGAAAGTAAAAGCAGGTGAAAGTTTGAAAGCAAGGAATGCTATATTTAGAAGGGAGTTACAGAAAGCCTCAGTAGATAATTCAAGTCAAGACATAGTTCTAAATTGCAGTACCACAGATTGCCTACCTATAACACTTCTTTACGACAGAAAAACAAAACACCTCTTTATTCACAAAGTAATATATCCTTGTAAAAAACTCAAATAACATGGCTGAAAGTGAAACTTCTAATACCCCCTCCCCCGTACTCCAGGAATAACCATTGGTTATAATTTAGTGTTTATTATCATTTAAAGTATTTTATAATGTGTACACAAATAATATACAGGCTGGTTAAAACAGAATTGAACCCTTTCAGAAATGTATTTCTCAGTAACTAGTCAACTAATAACTAGTCAAAGCCTGTAGTCAAAGCCTGGAGTTGCCCTATGGCAAGACACCTGTAAGGGTAACTTGATAATTTAGTGCAAACTACATTTTTTATAAGATAATCTAGTTACTGAGTGATAGATTTTTTTAAAGTGTTCAGTTTCTTTTGAATAACCGTGTATTTTACATACACATATGTACTCACACACACATTCCAAAAATGAATTCTTATTGTACCTATTAAGGAAGTTTAGTTTTTTTATTGGCTAGTTCTCCTCCCAGAATTGAGGCTTAGACTTAAATTTGCCTAGGTGTCTCAGTAGGTTAGGCGTCTGCTTTCAGCTCAAGCCTTAATCCCAGGGTCCTGAGATCAAGTCCTTGCTTAGCAGGGGATCTGCTTCTCCCTCTGCCTGCTGCTCCCCCTGCTTGTGCTCTCTTTCTGACAAATAAATAAATAAAATCTTTTAATAAATAAATAAGTTGTTTTAAGTGGTGGTAAATTTGGTAGTACCTTTTTATTTTATCACCTTTCAGCTATTTTGATACATACTAGTTCAACAATCAGCAAATTATGCAGACCAAATCCAGCTCTTCATCTGTTTTCATAAAGTTTTATTGCAACACAGCTATGCTTATTTTTTCACATAAAACCTATAGCTACTTCTGTGCTGTAATGATAGAGTTGAGTAGCTGCAACAGAAACCATATAGTCAGAAAGAAAGAGAGGGAAAGAGAGAGAGAGGAAGGAAGGAAGGAGAAGAAAGAAAGAAAGAAAAGAGGAGAAGAAAGGAAGGAAGGATATAGTCCACAAAATATCTACTATCTGGTTGTCTAGGAGAAAAGTTGGCTAATTCCTACCCTAATTGATCAAAAGATTAAATCACCAGTAAACAATCAGAACAAACCAACTGAGTCCAGTGTATGGTTCTGGGATTTTACACTTCTAGGTAAAGAAAGAATAGAATGTACTTGTCTGATTGCTTTTAATAAGAAAGAAGGAGGTCAGCCAAAGCCTTGGTAAGTGATAGTGGGGAAGGAGTGGGGAAACATGTTCCATCTAGCTGGGTCCCGTTTTCTTGTCAGACAGGTCACATCTTCTCCCTTTCTATTGTCTCCCTTCCCAAGGAGAACAGTGCTCATTAAAGATGTAGCCAAGATTTTCAGAATACCTGCAAGTTGAATCCTTTGAATGTAAACCAGTCTGTCTTGTCTTTGCTGCTAAGCTTTATAAATCATTTGGCTGAACAATTAAAGGGCTGGAACCCTTGTTGAATGCTGCTCCAGGTGCTGTGGGGTGAAACTGCCCCCTGCCACTCAGCATGCGAGGTGGGGACCCCACACAGTGATGGCTGTAAGAGAAGCACCACAAGGCATTTGGTTTTCATCCCCACTGGGCTTATCTATTCTCCCCCAGTCCCAAATTTTGCTGGAAACACCCCTCTCTGGACATTCCATTGCGAATCTTCCAGTGACAGGTCTCTGAGTGTTTGTTTGCATTAGTCAGCTTTGAAAAAGTGTGTTGCCATAACAGTGGAAAGCATTATAACGGGTCAGGTTTGCTGGAGGCTGACCACCTCCTCTTTGCTCTGTATTGGTCTCTAATGACTGACTTCCTCCTTCCTATGGAACTGGTGTTATGTGAATTCTCAAGTTGCTATCTCTTGGATAAATCATGTACTGACCGGCCCTGAATTTGGTTTACAGCATCCCTCTTAAGTTACGAATTATTTGGAGATTGGGGTGCTCTTCCTCTACCCCTTCTTTCTTTTTTTGCATCCCTTGCAACTCCTTGTTTTTTGAACCATTGCCGCTACTGAAAATAAGTGTTAATATATTATATCCCAATGAGCATTTGCTTTTAAGCTTGTATGATAGAATGTCCCTATAATCTCAGGTATGAACATTCACATTTTCTAGAAGTACCAGTTCCTACCTGCCACTTTTTCTCTGCTTTCACAAGATTCATACAGAGCTTCACACCCTCCTCGTCATTCAGAGTTGGGACAGCGGTAGCCAAAAATTTGAATGATCTGTATAACTGAGAATAAATAAGATTTTGTGTCTGCCTTATACAACTAGATGTTTATCTGTCCACTGTATCTGTGTAATTGGCCTGAATTTTTAATGATGAAATTGCAGAACTGAGAGGGACCTTGAAGATCATCTAATTGGATAAATGTAGAAGGGGCCTGCAGAGCTAGAATATCTCGTCCAAAATGATAAAGCCTAGTCCTTTAAACCTTTAGATAGAGAACATAATCTGTAGTTACATATCCCACCCATAAGACTTCCCCTCTAAAGGGCAATTTAAGCAAAGAGAAATTCCAGAAACTTCAGTTTGGGTTCATACTGCTTTCTCTGATGAGTATGTGTGTGTTCTGAGGCTCTCTCTGCTGTCTGTAAATCAGACATTCTTGCTGGGTTGCATCAGATTCCAGGCGACGTGATTGATGAAGAAAGGGCAGAGGAGAGATGACGTAATGGCTAGTGCAGCATTTACCTGCAAATTATCTCTAGCTATGTACCGCTCGGTGTCTGTGTGACTCATGTACTGAGGCACTGCCATCCCTGTTATTCAGCACTAGCCTCACACTTACCTCACCCTATGTTTCTCTCCTTTTCTTGCCAAATCTGATTAGAAGCACTTTTGTTTTAAGCCAATGTTTATGAAGCCATAAGTGGACTTTGTACCAATGACCATGTGGAGAAAATAAAAGAATATTAGAACAAGAAAATTATATACTGGCTTGATCAAATCAACTTGATGTCTCTCTTAACTTACTTCATAGCACCTATTATGTGCCTTCTACTGTCAGTGCTGGTAGTTTTCTTCCTTATATGGCTAATCTGTCTCTCAGCTTCAGTTTACTGGCTGACAGCAAACAAACCTACAGCAAGTGCCTACCAGTATCAGTGACTATGGCACATGCTTTCACATGCTCTTTTTCTTGTAAACCTCAAAGCAGTTAGTACATGTACCCATTAGAGAGGTAAAAACACTGGCCCAGTTCACTTAACTAATATGTGTCAGAATTGGGACTGGAATCCTGGTCTCTTGACACCATATATAGTACTTTTTCCACTATATCACAAGTGTCTTTGGATTTATGTACTCAGGGAATTTTTGTAAGAAAAATGTTCATTTCTCGCAGGTGGATCT
Organism: Enhydra lutris kenyoni; assembly: GCF_002288905.1. NCBI lineage: Eukaryota > Metazoa > Chordata > Mammalia > Carnivora > Mustelidae > Enhydra > Enhydra lutris. Next base: position 66,710,894 of record NW_019154086.1, on the reverse strand, counting down.
TCATACTTGATATTGTGTCTGCCTCAATCCTTTGTTTATCCTTGCGGCACTAGAAGTCAAGAGTATAGGCCTCTGTATATTGATTGAACAACAGCACTCAAGTTGTCTGGTAGAGTTGTATCAATCATATAAACAATAAATTTGCCTGAATTCAACTATGCCTGCTCATCAAATGAATATAAAAAGAGAAGGAATCATAATTTGCATTGTGCAGACAAGTCTATTCTGGTTGTATTCAATGAATCCATAACTAGGAGTGAACCTGAGTTAGGGGATGTGTATTGATTTTCCTCAGCCTATGTCTGTTCCACGTTCCCTCTCAGAGTAAGTGACTTGCCTTGGTCAGTGTGCTGTTTTGTACAACATATATCCTGTTGTACAAAAGCCAGTTTTTATACTCATAAGCGTCCTTGTATTCAACCAAAAACAGTAATCTGTACCAGTGCTAGAGGAAAAGGCCACCTGGGTTATACCTACTAAGGTATGTTGCCTTCTAGCATGGGACCTTCCTAGGATATTTTCAAGGTAATTTTGAACAAAACTTGATTTTTTTTTTCCTTACATAATCTTTGAAAGCCTAAACCCCAAGTAAAGTCCAGCTCCTGTAGATTAACATTGGCTTGCATGAATCAGGCAGGGAAATTTTGTTTAAGTTGAACTGAAGCTGTCTTGTGCTCAGCAACATTGTGTATATTGTGGCTAAACAAATCTTCCATTTTCTGTTGTGCTGAGTTGGAAGGACTGATACCAAGCAGATCAAATACTCACTGAGCCCATAAGAGAACTGTGTTGTTACTGAAACCAAGTGGGGAGAACCAACAGGAGGAAGGGTGTGATGAGATCACCCAAAAGAGTACCAGGGAGAGACAGAGGATTAAGAAAGCCCCATTGAATATAGTCACAGGTGATTTTGAGAGGGTAGTGTGATCCATCATAAAGTCAGAAGCAAGACACAAGTTTAACATCCTCTAATACCAGATCAGAGTAGACAACAGGATATCATAAATCCAAGAAAGCTGCAGCAGAAAGAGAGGCTGGGACTTGAGATCTGAGGACAAGAGGTTTGTGACAATAGTATATAAAAAATAGGATATGGAGGTTAAAAAGAAGAGGAACATATCGTCAAGAAGAATTCTGGCTACTGAGCTTGTCTGAGATTCTCCCAGTGGTGCTGGTGGAAAAGATCCAGCCTCTGAGGAAGTAGAGGCAAGAATTATTGATGTCTTGTGGCAAACAGCCTCTCATATCCTCCTACCCGTTCCGTATTGGATTTTGTGCAGTTGTTATTTTCTAAGTAGTTAGGTTCTAATTTTCTTGCAATTTGGGAAATCAAGGCTGGTTCTGCAAGGCTGTCATTGGATTGCAGAAGAGAGTGCCAGAAGCCAGCATTTGTAAATGGAAGGCCAAAAGTCAGCATTTGTAAATGGAAGGCCAGTAAAAGTTCAACTCTCATGAACAGAAAAATCAACTCATTCATAATACCAAACCATCATCATTTTCAGGGAAGTGGAGTTAAAACCAAGGCACCTCCTTTTCTTTCCTGTATTTGTGTAGCTTATAACACCTTGCATTGTTAAAAGTGAAATCCTGTTGGTGATAATTTTCTTTCTCAGATAGCTCACTTTGTATTTTTGACTTACTACTCAGTGTGAACTCCAGAAGATTGCTTGACTGCCGTTACTAAGGAATAGGCTGTCTTGGAGAAATTGAACCTGGGAGGCTAGAGTGCTCAGATTAGGACAGAATCTCACAGTGGGGCCTCTCTATCCCCACTGTATATGTATAAGAATTACCTTGGATGCTTATTAAAAATGTAGGTTCCAAGGCCCCACCTTAGACCAAATAAATATAAATCCATGATCAAATGTGGCTAAAGAATATGCATATCAATAAATAACCCTGAGGATTCTTGTGAAACCTAAAATTTAAGAGCCACTGGATTAGGAAATGTGTCTATGGTGTAATAAAGCAAATCCTAGAAAAATAACCATTTACTAAATCAAATTCCCATCATTCTAAAGTTAAATTTTATCAATATAACTATGACCAGGCATATTTGTTTTAATGAAAATCCATAAACCTCTTTGAAGCTCTTAGGAGAAAAATATAAAAACAAGATACATGTAAAATGTTAACAGTAGTAATAAATTAAACACCCTTGAACGTGAGAAAAAGGAGACTGTTATGAATTCAGAAAGGCTGTGTGTTTTGTGAAATTTCTATCTTTTCCCAAGAAGGGGAAGAGGGAAAAGGAGGGAAAAACACAGAGAGAAGCTTTTCTTGGCTTTGAAGATCCTAATCCTTTGTTCTACTTGCCTCCAAAATATAGCTTCTTCCTACTCACAGTCCCTTTGCCACAGGCCAGCTGTGTCTCGTTGATTGCCACGTCCACTATTGCTTTTTCAATCCTTATATACCAGAACGAGAATGAAGAATAGTAGAAAAGGGAAAAGCAAATTGATAAGACCAACACCTTAGATCAGAAAGCCCTTAGCCATAGCTGTCTGGGTGAAATCATTTGCCATAGTTTTCAACTGCACGTAATGTAGGTGTATTTGGGAAATTGAGGGGTAAGGGCAGTAAGAGAGACTGGCTCCAGTTCCACTGCCCCTGTTGAACTTCAGAAACTAAACTGAACTAATCTCTCCTCCAGCCCTCATCTGTTCTTTGGCTCTTATTTAAATTTTGTTTTTGTTGTCTTTGAATTGTTTTCTTTGTATAAGTCATTTCTTAAATAATCCCTAAATTTCTTTGTTATTGGCACTGTTATGTACTTAACTAATACACTGCTTTCCTCCTTCCCCGTTATCATCATTACTGCCCACAGAGGGATAAATTTGAGTCCCACCTTTCACCCCTTTTCATAAGGTGATCATCTGTAATTTTATGCCCTAAAGGCTCCTTTAAAAAATATATTTTCTCTATATAGTCATGGATTCCATCATCAAAATCCCAGACTTTTAGCTTTACCCTTTCTGTATTATTAAACTCAGCTTTGGAATGATGGGAATCCAGCTTGTTTATCTTACATCTTCTCTTCCCAAGAAAATCCAGCTTGGGATGCACTCAGCCCTCAGCATAGTGACTCCTAGAATTTGCTGCTTCAGTTAAGAAATTAAAGCTAAGAACAAATGGTCCTGAGTCTGTATTCAATCAGATAACCAATAATCTTTGTACCATCTCAGTCAAAGTAAACAGTCATTCTTGATAGGTAGACCATGATGCATTGTCTTGAACTGTTGGATTACTAAAACCCTGCAAGCTCTTAAAATTGAGCTATCTCTAATATGTATTATGAGGGATTTAAAAAAAAAAAAAACAACAGATTTTGGGGGGTACGTGGGTATCTCAGTCCATTAGGCATCTGACTCTTGATTTCAGCTCAGGTCATGATCTCAGGAGGAGATCATGTGAGATCAAGCCCTGCATAGGGCTCCATTCTGGGGGTGGAGCCTGTAATTATCTCTGTCCCTTTCTCTCTGTCTCCCCTCTCCCACCTCAGCAAAGAAAACTGGTTTTTCAAGTATTTTTCTTTGGTCTTGTTTTACATACTCTTTATTCAAAATCTGAGCATAGTCACCTTCATAATTCTTTCAGTATTTATTTACTAGCTCTCTCAGTGCCTTAGCTGGTGTTTTTTATATGAGATTTACACCATCTTGTGGCCTATAATTTTCCCTGACTTGTGTCCTTGGTATTCATTAACCTGTTGTCAGATGTTTGAAACGGTAAGAAGAGGAAAAATCACCTGTCATTTTCTGCTGCAAAGGCCTTTATTACTTTCCTTTTTTCTCTCCATGACCAATTGAGTCAATGATTTGAGTCTCTCAGATTTAGCCTTTTTATCTTTTATTTTCTGAGATCAGAATATCATATTGCTTAAAATTTTCATTTGACTAGAAAACCATGTAGAACACAGCCTTAGTGGCTTGTCCACAAAAACGATCTTTTACTGTGTTCACTGATCTATTTTGTATGAAATATCAAATTCTGGAGATCCATGCTTATACATCCCGCACCTCAAAAAGATAGTACAGGGGCGCCTGGGTGTTCAATGGGTTAAAGCCTCTGCCTTCGGCTCAGGTCATGATCCCAGGGTCCTGGGATTGAGCCCCATATCGGGCTCTCTGCTTAGCAGGGAGCCTGCTTCCTCCTCTCTCTCTCTCTGCCTGCCTTTCTGCCTACTTGTGATCTCTGTCAGATAAATAAATAAAAATCTTAAAAAAAAAAAAAAAGATAGTACAGTGAGAGAAACCAGATTACAAAGGATGCAGTAGTCCAGTTAGGAGAAATTAGTAAGAAATCCATTATATAATGAGGAAGGGAATTAGTTAATGACAAAATTTACTTTCAGTTGGGTGGCGAAGGCATAGAAAAGGCTAGAATTGGCCCAGAATGTATACAGGTATTGCTATTTTTGCAATTTAAGGCCAACCTTCAAAGTGCTTTAAATCCGACAAGTACTTCATGGAGGGAAGCTAAAGTGTTGTATAGGCAAAATGGGTCTATTGCTTTGATAGTCATTGTTATGAATTATAATATAGGACTGACAGGAATCATTGTAAAACATATATTATCTTAAAAAGATAGATATATTATCATCTAGTGATAACAAGGAATTGACAAGAGGTGGCCACTGAGATAAAAGTCTGTTGGTATCTGTTGGTGAGCAGATTCTCATGGCCTCTCACTCACTGGTTATTGTGTAGCATGGGATTGTTAGTTTTCTAGGTAGTGAGGCTCTAATTTTCTTGCAATTTGGGAATCTCAGACCTCCCTGGCAATTAGGGGTTGGATTTGGTTTCCCAGCACAACCTGGCCATGGGACCTATATAAAGGGTGTTGCCCTTCTCATCTACTAAGTTAGCAAAATATTTTCCATTTCCACCTTCTCAATCTTTGTACTAACGTAATTACAATAAGTTGTTGCTGCTCTTGAAGATAATCTCTGTTCTTACATCTGGGTTTAAGTCTTTCAGTAAAGCTGCTTATGCGGTGGGGAGGAAAGAACCTTTCCATAAAGTTAAAGTCTTTCCTGATAAAGGTAACTACTCCACCCCTGCTTCCCAATTAGATCTCCTGCCAGCAATAGCATAGACTTGAGCCAGTGCCAAATGTTTTAATACCATAAGGACTCACTTGATAAAGTCTGTGCGTGGCAAAGAAAAAAATAGCCAAAGTTCCCAAACTCAAATTTCCCAAGATTTCCATGTGAGATGCAGCCAGGGCACCCTTCATCTAATTGTTACCATGTGTTGCTACAGTCATTGGTACCCTGCAATTCTCATTTTCTAACACTTCTAGAGATTAGAAATTACAGGAAGTGCCAGCCATTTCAAGATGGAAATTTACTCTAACTGCAGAGACTTTGGTCTTTGTCAAAAAGAAGTACAATAGCAAAGACGGAATAATTGTGAGACTAATATTGTGATCTTTCCAAATAATTACTGAGTAATTATTAGTCAGCATTCAGTGTCGTACTTCCTTGTTCCATTAATATTTAACATGTGTTTGCTAGCTTTACTTCCCTTATTGTTATAAATTCTAGATAGGAAAAGTTTATTGTCTTGCTTGGGCACAGAAAGGAAATGCCAGCACTAAATAGTTGTTGGGTATCTGCCTAGTTGAAGCAAAATGGTTTCATAAATCCCTGAGCATAAAAGAGATTAATTAATGATTAAGGATTACAAAGTACCCAGACCTTTCAGAAACCTGGAATACCTATATAAATACAAGAAGGAGATGTTTTTCTCTTATTGACAGGGATTTTCAGATCTCATTTATGATAGTTTTAGCTTCAGCATCCACCAAACTTTTATCATAGTTGCTAATGAATAATAACATTGACTTATGGAAAAGGAAAAATGAAAGCTGTGTGGCTATTAAATATTGAATGTCCCTAAATGAGAATTCAGATTGAGTGCAGAGACTGTATTGAATAAGGCCTGTTTCAACTTGCCCACTCAACACTTTGCCTCCCGTGTAAAGAAATTAGTAGATTTTAATGAAACCTGTAATATTACTCAAGAATATAAGACTCACCTTCAGTTCAACTTATTCTCTTGTTGACCTGAGGCAAACTAACAGCTAATATAAATTTCCAAATAGTTTGAGGAAGTTAGAGCTCACAGTAGTAGTAATAATATTGATAGCATTAAAAGCAAGAACAAGACTGCTTGCCCATGTTAGCAACCTGAGCAGTCAGAGGCATTAATGGACCATGAAAACTGGAGAGCTGGGGTGACTGTGGGTCAGAGCTAAGGTATATAGGCAAGCACAGTGTCGGAGAAATTTTCATCACCTCCACTACACTGGGCCATTTCTCTTGATAGAGCAAGCTCTTAATTTCCCCCAGTTGTTAATCTGGCACCTTTCATGAATATCAGTGTTCACTTTGGAAAATAAAAAAGCAAACAGCCAAAAAAATCCAAATGTTAAGGGGGAAAGAAAGTCAACAGAGGAAATTACAGTAGCACTTGATACAGTGGCACCTTTTTCTTGAGTCAGACGAGGTGAAGATTATTTGAGAGTTTGTGGCTTTGACAGTCTCTTTAAGACAGTAGCCAGGGGTCTTGGGAGAGAAAGTGGTAGGCATACACTGCCACCGATTAGCTATGGCCTTTATGCACGTATGTGTTCACATTTTCAAAACTGGCCTGCTAAAAATATATATGAGAATCAAGTGATTTGAAAGTAAATCCCACTTCCATTCCCCATTGCTTTCACTCCCTGTTTGCCATTTCCTTTCTAACATTAATTACTGTTTCTGAAGGAATTGGTGTTTCCTGCCCTGGTATAGTTTCTCTTTGTTTTGGATTGTCCATCAGTTGTTAAGATAGTTGCCATGTCTTTTTGGAATCTAGTATATCAAGAATTAAGTATGACACCAGGTTCTTACTTTCTTCTGTCTCTCTTATTTTTAGGTAAGTCATCTGATTGGAGTGTCAATTCATTTCATGGAATTTTCCATTTGGTAAAGTATTATTTTTTTATCAAATGACGTAAACTTTTGTTTTTGTGATTTCTCAGTCTGTATTCTCCCACAACACTGACCTCCATAGTATATTCTGTCTAGGAGGCAAGGAATGAGAGTCACAGAATGAGAGAGAGAGAGAGAGAAAGAGAGAAGGTGGCCTGGGACACAAGGGAAAGGACATATAACTAAATATATTGATATGTAAAAAAAAAAAAAAAAAAGGCAACAACAACACTATTGAGGGCACCTGGGTGGCTCAGTTGGTTGAGCAACTGCCTGCAGCTCAGGTCATGATCCTGCAGTCCCAGGATTGAGTCCCATCCCCACACCCCCAGCATCAGGTACTCAGCAGGGGGTCTGCTTCTTACACTGACCTTCCCCCTCTCATGCTTGCTCTCTCTCATTCTCTCTCTCTCTCTCAAATAAATAAATAAATAAAATCTTTTTAAAAACACTGCTGAGAGAAACTTACATTTCAAAGCTACATGAATTTTGCCTTTTTGAATTTCAGGAAATAGAAGAGTTATTACAGTAGTCCCCTCTTACCTGTAGTTTCACTTTCTGTGGTTTCAGTTACCTGGGGTCAGCCACAAGTCCAGAAGCAGATGATCTCCCTTCCAACATTATCGGAAAGTCAAGAGCAGCCTAACACTACATCACAATGCCTACATCATTTACCTCACTTTCTCTCATCATGTAGGCATCTTATCATCTCACATCATCACAAGAAGGATGAGTATAGTACAGTAAGATGTATTATGAGGGAGACCACATCATATAACTTTTATTACAGTATATTGTTATAATTATTCTATTTTATTAATTATTATTGTTGAACTCTTACTGAATCTAATTTATAAATTAAACTTTATCATAGGTATGTATCCATGGTGGGGAGTATATATAGGTTCAATACTATCCACAATTTCAGACATCCACTGGGGCTCTTGAACATATCCCCTGTGGATAAGAGGGGACTACTGTATATTTAATTGTGTTTAGAAAGGATTGGGCTTACTTGTCAGAGAATCCAACCAAGGTTAGAGTAGTGGCTTTCCAGTTGTATTTGGTGAAAATCTGACATTCCTCAAAAGGTTGCTTTACCTCTTGGGAAAAGCCATCATCAGAGAGAGCTTTTCTTTTGAATTACTGTTTTAAGTCCTCACGTATTTGTTCATTTTGAAACACAGTTATCAAATGGAAGCAAAATACACAATTTTAGAAGTACAAAACCAAGATTCTGTGGCACAGAGATAGTACCAGGGGTTGTAGTCCATAATGATAGAAGATTGAAGCCTCCAAGAGTGAGTATGATGAGAGGGACAAAAGGAGACATCATAACATCACATAACTTTTTCCTGATGTTCTGGATCTTTTCACTAATAAGAAGGATGTCTGTATTTGGTAGATGAGTCATGAATCCTAGCAATTTGTTTTCCCTTGGGGGAATATTTGTCCTTCCATCGAACCACACACACATTGATCTATTGATAGATTTGTTGAGTAGAAACTGAAAACTGTATTGCCAGCATCCTGCCTTTCCCAGTGTTTCTTGATTGGAAGTCTTGTTTTCTTCTAGAGATTAAGTTGACAAAAAGATATAGCCTAAAATACCCCAACCAGTTAGATGCCATATTCCTTTGATTCTGCGACTGTGTTATCTCTTCCATCTCCACAGATTTAAATTTTTATTTTATTTTTTTTTAAGATTTTATTTATTTATTTGACAAAGAGAGACACAGCAAGGGAGGGAACACAAGCAGGGAAAGTGGGAGAGGGAGAAGCAGGCTTTCCGTGAAGCAGGGAGCCCGAAACAGTCCTCCGTCCCAGGGATGGGCAGATGCTTAATGAGTGAGTCACCCAGTTGCCCCTCTACAGTTTTAAAATTTTAAACTAAATACCTTATATTCATAGTTGCAAATCCTATTAAGACCATGAAACGTTGCCATTTCTTGTTGCTGACTGAGAAGCTTGACTATTGAATGAAATAGTGATAGGATGACATGGGCATTCTGTTCAAAAACCTTAGTGGCTAAAACAAAGTTCCTTCTACCCAGAGATAGACCCCACGTGATAGGTCCAAGAGCATGTAGTGTGGGTACAATTTCTATTCTGCAAAGCATTCTGTTTCTGGTTAAGTGAATGAGTGGATGGATGACTTTTTAAATGAGAGTTTTAATATTTTATTATTAGAGATATTTTTAAATGAAGAACTTCCCATTTTAGTAACAATTACCTTGTGTTTGGAAACATATTATATTGTAGGGATACTTTCTCATACTAAGATTCTGATAATTCCCATATTAATAATCATGTAGCTAAATTTTATGTCTTTTAAAAACCTTTGTGAAGGAAATGGTGAGTGGGAAGCAAGGGGTGACTAGTATCTTTTAACTCAAAGTATTCCAAAAATTAAAAATAAATAAAAGTGTTAGGATTTTTGTATCTGTCTTTTATATTCTAGAAGGATAAAATATACAAAAATTCTTTTTTCCTTTTATAGTTTTACACTAGGAAGGAAACTGGTAGACTTAATATGTTGTCAACTGTTCATAAGTTCTGCTATATATGAATTATATAAAAATAAATTAATTTCAGTGCCATTTTCTTTCTTTCCTGAGAATCTCTCTGGTTTTCTCATTAATATCATTAAAAGCCCAGAACCAAACAAAATATTTTTATATTTCCAAAGAAAAGTCCAGCATTCTAGTATTTTATAACTCTGGAGAAAGTCTGGACTTTTTTGTTTTTGGGGTTTTTTTAAAGATTTATTTATTTATTTTAGAGAGCAAGTGGGCATGGGGAAGGGGCAGAAGGAGAGAGAGAGAGAAAGTCTTAAGCAGACTCCACGGAGCCACAAGTTGGGCTCAATCTCACAACCTGAGCCAAAACCAAGAGTTAGATACTTAACTGACTGTGCCACCCAAGGTACCCCAAAAATCAGGAGCTTTTTAAAAAATACATGTCACTTAGTAAAAAGTAGGAGCATCTGGAAATAAGAATCCTCCCTAATATTATAAAGACTAGGAGAAGTTCTGATGTTTATGGAAGAATTTAGACTCCCCCACCCCATGCCAAATAAAGTATTTCATACACTCAGTTCAGTTTCAGCTCAGCTAAACTGTCATCAGAACAGACACATGTGTTTTCCTCAATTATAAAATGAGTTGATATCAAGACTAAGACACCAGTGATGGATTGGTTTCTGGATCCACGAAGCAAATTCCAACAGCAGTCTCATTCAAGGCCAATAAGTTGTATTATATAAAGTAAGCAGAGACTGTTTGAAGTTAAATAAATAAATATTAGAAAATAAATAAATAATAGAAAATGGAATGACCATACTTTTTGTTTCTTTTCTAAAATAAGTTCCTTCTAAGTAGTTGAATAATATTTTTGAAATATTCTCAATCTCAAGCTCATTGCTTCTAGAATTCTCTTGGTCCTTGATACTGAATACTGTGATTATTGAGGTAAAAAGTTGCCATAGCTATAACGGACATTATAGAAAAGAAAGTGACTCTTCAATTCTCTGTGCCTTGGTGTCCTCTTTTGTTTGCCTCCACTGGACTGAAAGCCCCATGAATTTAGAGACTGACTGGTTTTACTCATTTTTATATCTGTCACTATTGCCATACTTCCTGGTATATAGTAGGTAATCACTTAACATCTGATTAATTAGAGGAAGTACCGTCAAATGTAAAATCTCAACCATACTTGAGAGTTGTAAGAACTGTGAATCAGATGATGTGTGAATGAGATGATGTGTGAATGTCTGTGTGGGTGGATGTATGTGTGTGTGTGTCCCAAACATAAATGCTGAAAAATAGTGTCTTTTTTAATCTGACTCATGCTAACCAAATTTACAAATAAAGACTACCTTTCAAACTAGGATACCACTGTTAATTTGTAATGGATGATATTTTATACCTGATTTGGGAGCTAGAGTTGTTTATATCCTTAGGCCCTCTCTGTTATTGATCAGAATATATGTATATATATACAGGGATATACATAAGGCAACTAATTCCAACTCAGAAATTGTTTGAACATGACATGAGAATAAAGGGAATAAATTAAAACAGGCTGATACTTCCCTTTTTTCTTCTAAGGTTTCTTCCAAATAACACTTCCCTTGGTTATTTTCAGATACACTAACAAGGTTTTTATAGCCTAGTTTGCTTTCTCTTAATCTGTGAGATCCCTAACACCTCAAGCCAATCATTATCTGATTTTTTTTAACATAGTTAATTTACTTCAAATAGATAACACTGATCACTTTGATTAAGAAGTACCACCTAGGGGAGCCTGGGTGACTGTCAGTTAAGCATCCAACTCTTAATTTCAGCTCAGGTCATGATCTCAGAGTCATGAGATTGAGCACAGCCACCACCACCCCCAGGGTCACTCTCAGCACTCAGTGGAGAGTCTGCTTGAGATTCTCTCCCTATGCCCACCCACAATGCACAAATTCACGCTCTCTCTCCCAAATAAATAAAGTCTTAAAAAAAAAAAAAAAAAGGAGGGGCGCCTGGGTGGCTCAGTGGGTTAAAGCCTCTGCCTTCAGCTCAGGTCATGATCCCAGGGTCCTGGGATCGAGCCCCACATCAGGCTCTCTGCTCAGCAGGGAGCCTGCTCCCCCCCCTCCTCTGCCTGCCTCTCTGCCTACTTGTGATCTCTCTCTCTCTGTCAAATAAATAAATAAACAATCTAAAAAAAAAAAAAAAGAAAGAAAGAAAGGAAGTGCCAACTGTGCTCATCTTTTTTTAAAAAGATTGTCTGAGAGAGAGAGAGAGAGCAGTAGAGGAAGGGGCAGAGGGAGAGAAAGAAAGAGAGCATCCCAAGCCGACTCTCACTGAATGCAGAAGAGGACGAAGGGCTTTATCCCATGACCTGGAGACCAGGCTCTGAAACCAAGAGTCAGATGCCCAACAACTGCACTACCCAGGTGCCCCAATATACACATCTTTTTGATATACTGACAGTCTCCCAGCTAGCTTCAGTTTAGATTTGTTTTCTGATCCTGTTTCCTGTTTTGATCTTGAAATCTACTTTATACTTTGTACCAATGTCTTGTTTTATGGAAAATAGTACCACTGGTGATCAAGAATCACTAATATGAGGGCTGATGTGATACTTATTTAGTACTGTCTATTTCCATAAATATGTATTAAATGCATAGTGTATGGGCATCCTGAGTTGTGATTCAGCAACAGACAACATGAGTCATAATCATTTGTGAGTTGAAAATCAAAATCAGAGGTTCCCCCTGTGTTCTAGAAATTCAGTCCTCAGAACTAAAAGGATGAGAATGAGACATAGCCTTTGAAAACCCTGTTGTGGTGCCCATCAATGTTTTCCAACGTGTATTCTGTGGCACACCAATTCTGAGGGATGTACTATCAAAAGTCAAGTAGATTTAAGAAAAATAGCAATCACTATTCTTTTTTTTTTTTTTAAGATTTATTTATTTTAGAGCATGAGAAGGAGGGGGAGAGGGAGAGGGAGAGAGAATTTCAAGAAGACTCCGCACTGAGCACCGAACCAACTTGGGACTCGGTCTTATAACCCTGACTGAGATCATGACCTAAGCCAAAATCAAGAATCAGTCACGTAACCAACTGCACCACCCAGACACCCCAACAGTAATCAGTATTCTTGAAGAACCACGGTGCAAATAAGATTAATCTGGTAAAAGCTCTAAAATGTCCTACACAAAAAGTTTAGCTTTGCTGAACTAACTTAATTTAGAATACACTTCAGAGAATAACAGTAATAGTTTAGAAGGTTATAATTCACTCGTTTTATTGTTTTTAATTGTATGTGCATTTCCCTTTCTAGACTCTCTGAATTTAAGAATTTTTAATCATTCTGTTCCGTTCTTCCTCTGTGCTGTCCCCAGCTCCCGATAAGAAAGATGTATGGAAGAAAAAAGGGGAAATAGTAAGGAAAGTGTGTGTGTGTGTGTGTGTGTGTGTGTGTGTGTGTGTATTTATCTGTCTTGGTTATTTGTCTGTTCCAAACTATTGTGTAGTCCTTATGTATTTTAAAACTTTGTACCAATATGATATAATGTGTTAATATTTATAGAAAGTTTATGTTACATTACATAATTAAATATACAATATTTTTGATTCTATAACAAGTGAAAATGATTACTTGAAAAAGTAAGTATGGCCTGTAGTTAATGGAGTTAAAATCTGTCTTGGAAGGACTTTTTTATTTTACTTTAAATTATATATGTAAATTGCAATTTTTTCTATCATATTTCCACATTTTGTTATTAAGTTTAAAAGTTTAAAGATTACACTCAGAAAAATAAGTTATGAAAATATTTGTACTAGAGGAAAATCTCCACTCTTTAGAATTCTCTGAATGGTGATTTTAGATAATAAAATTTTCTCAACACTTGTAAGTTGTTCCCCAATCATAAGCTACATAAGCTACAAAACTTTAAAAATATATATTTGGTGAAAATTTTTCTAAAATATTTCCATTTCTTCTCTTTAAAAGAACATATGTTGACCATAATTTAAACTTTTTTCAATGACCCAAGGTCATTGTTCAGTCCATTTCATTTCAGTAAATATTTATTTAGCACCTCTTGTATATGATGATCCTCCCAGGCCCTTTTGGATACTTCAGTCTGTCTACCACTATACTAAACAGCTGCTGAATGCTGTGTTTGGGGCTCTTGGGTCATCTTTTTATACTTTTTCTGATTTCCTAGCTATGAAGACTGACAGACTCCTATGAGGGTGCCCCATTCAACCTCCCTCCTAGAAGTGGTGCTTCCAATCTGTTAGCAGGAAATTAAAATACCCAGCCCTATGGATATGCATTGAAATAAGAAGAGTACACTAGGAATCTCTTTACTATGTGAAGTACATAAAATTTGTACATTTTGGCTGCTCAAGAGTCCTTTTTATCCTTTTACTTGTTTCTGAAATCTCTTGAATTGTCCTAACATTTTAGATATGTGAAACGTTGCTATAAACTCATCAAGCAGACTTTTTTTTTTATCCCTTTGCTTAGTAGTTCTTCTCGAAGCAGATTCAGATTTTATAACACCACTGTCTATATTATCCACTGACCAAGTGAGAATTAGTTTTGTCTAAAATATTAATCCAGAAATCTCCATCTAATTATAGTCCACAGCTTCCTTATGAGCCATTTTATATTTGCCTGAGACTTGGTTTAATTTTGACCTATAATGGGTTTTTATTAGTTTTTTAGTTTTTCAAATTCACGGTTTGTGCATGTATATATATATATACCATATGGTATATTATGGTGTGTATGTGTGTGTGTGTGTGTGTGTGTGTGTATAATATATATTATATATATCATAAAACTTTTTTTATTTTTTATTTAAATTGTAGTTAATACATATGGTAAAATTGCTTTCATACCATAAAATTGTTAATAAAAGACTTCTATACCAGGCTCATTTTTATTTTCTCCTTTGTCAAAATGATGTGTCCTAAAAATGTCTTAACACTAAAAATCAGTATTTACAATGGTTAAATTATGGCTCTATCTAACTTTCAATTTAGCCAAAAATGAATTGAGTGCTGGAGAGACCCAGTGTGTACATTATACAGACCTGCAAGAATTAATGTGTTAGAACAGTAAAGCTGGATGACATTTTTAGCACCTCCTAATGATCAATGTTAATCATACCTGTGCTACAACTACCTCTCCCATTTTTAGTAACTGTTAGTTAGCTCATCACATCCTTTCAACCCTGTGTCCTATTTATGTGTTCTAAATCTACTTGTCACCACCGTACCAAATAAGAAAAAGAAGCAGCACCATAGTAATCAAAGAATGAAATTCCTCTGTATGTACTTTGTATTACCAGCAGCATGCATATTGAGATCTTTTTTGAAGAGTCAGTTAATGAAGAAACTTGAGAATCCTTGGGTTATCTGCCACTTCAAATTAAATTGTGGTATTCTGGTCTCCTTAAAGGCGGTAGCAAATCTTTTTTCTCTAAAACTATTTCTAGAATTCCAGAGTAAAGCTACTATCTTTTCATCCCTTTTCTATTTAAAAGTCTTCTGTTTTAAAACTGTATATAAATGTAAGCTGATGTGTATTTTCATGAGTGTGATTCACTCTGTAATCTTTCTTTCAAGCTGTTATCACAACATTAAGGAGTAAGAATTTTCCTTATGTTGTCATCTAACTTCATGGCTTACTTTCATTTGATTTTCTTTTTTTTTTTATTATTCACTTAGAATTTACAGAAGAGAATTCTGGAAAGCTGCAGTGGTTCTTTGTTTTTTAGAGGAAATGGCTAACATGAGATTGAGGGCAAGAGTGTGGAATAAGGAAACTGGCTTGAAACCTCTATATATTTTATGCCATTTCATTTTCTGAATAATATCTCTGACTCAGTAATCATCCTGGGTATTAGCCATGCAAGTTTTCTTATTCCCTGGAAAGCCTTACTCTAATCAAGAATTTTGCTAGCATATCATATACCTTGTAATTTTATTTTCTAAAATTTTGTGGCATGTAATGTCTTCATTTCCCTGCAAACTTTTAAAACCCTTGTATCTTCATTTATTTTATTACTCTGACATTCTCTATTTCATATCATTCTTTGCAATTCACTTTCCTATTCTGCAAATAAATCATTTGCAGTTATCCTAAAAACTGGATTCTGTCACTTATGGTCTAGTGCTGTGTAGAAGTAGAAGACAAGTTATAGCCAGAAGCTGTAAGTTCCCCAAGTTCAAAATCTGTACAAGTTTACACTAGAAAACCAAAATATTCCCTCTGTAATCACTGAACTTCCAAAAGACGATAGATGCCACAGGCATAGAAACAGAATCAATCCGTCAGGCTCTGGGTAGTTTGAAGGTCTGAAATAGATCATGTGAGACCCAGCATTACTTTGGCCATTCTTATTTGAGGGCTACAGATAGAGTGGTATCTTTTGCCAAAACCTAAAGACATAAAAATATAAATTAACCAGAAGGTAGCGTTTCCTTTTTTTTTTTTTCTTTAAAGATTCATCTATTTATTTTAGAGAGGGAGAGAGAGTGAGCTGGGGGAGGGGGAAAGGGAGAAGGAGAGAGAGAATCCATAAGCAGTCTCCTGGTTGAGTGCAGAGAGACTGCGTTAGGGAGTCTCTCTCTCTGAGAGAAAGGCTGCGTTAGACCTCTGACCCTGAGATCGTGACATGAGCTGAAACTAAGTGGTCACTCAACCAGCTGAGCCACCAGGCGCCCCAGAAGGTAGCCTTTCTGACCTTACTCTCATCAGAAGGAACAGCAGGTTAAAAATTAATAATGACTGATAACATTTTTTCAAATAGTCTTACATTTTTTAATCATTTATCTTTGATTATTTAATTTAAAGTTTACCAAGCCAGGAAACATACTGCTATATACTTATTACCAAGAGCTATTTTAAGGGAACCTGTCTGGCTCAGTTGGCAGAGCATGCAACACTTGATCTCAAGGTCATGCGTTCAAACCCCACGTTGGGTATAGAGATGACTTAAAATACCATCTTTAAAAAAAAAAAAAAAACGATTTTATTAGAAAATAATAATTTTGATCTTTCTTCATTGCCTAGACCTCAAATCCCAAAGCACGTTTTTCCAGTTTACTGTTCTCACCTAGAAAATTGGAGAACATGGTCATTCCAGTGTCACTGCTGTTCTAGGCATCAAATAAAAATTTAAAAGAACTTGAGTTTCTGATGACACACTCTAGAACTCTCATTATACATAATAAGCTCATTCTTTGGAGTTGCTAAGAAATGATACTTAGGTTTTTGTGTCCTCAACTATGTTCTTCTTGGTCCATTGTTTCCTTCCAACTTAGGCATCATTACCATCTTCACTCCAAGAAATAAGCTAATGGTACACAGGATTATGCAAAAAGCTCCAGGAGAGAAGGAGCTCTTTCCCAAATTTCAGAATTGCCTTATTGGAGAGAAAATTTCTATAATTTTTTTTTTTTCAGAGAATCTAAGTGTCAGACAGAACAAAAAGGAAGGAGAAGAGCTATCTTGAGCTCTTGAGTTTGAAGCAAGATCTGCATTATGACCCCATGTAGAAAAGTTCTGGCCCTCCATAATGCAGTGCTTTGAACAAATTAGTAAATTTTACAACAAGTATCTTGGTTGCTAGTATTTTTAAAATCTCAGAATAGAGGCGCCTGGGTGGCTCAGTGGGTTAAAGCCTCTGCCTTCAGCTCAGGTCATGATCTCAGGGTCATGGGATTGGGCCCCACATCGGGCTCTCTGCTCAGAGGGGAGCCTGCTTCCCCTTCTCTCTCTGCCTGCCTCTCTGCCTACTTGTGATCTCTCTCTGTCAAATAAATAAATAAAATTTAAAAAAATAATCTCAGAATAGACATGAAGATAATTCAATAGGACCAATGACTTTCAGTTTAAAGAAAGAATGATGCTTTATGAAATTCTGATCTTTTTAACAGAGAACGAAAAATAGCTTGGTTGCTAGATGTGTGTGTGTGTGTGTGTGTGTGTGTGTACGTGTGTCTGAGAGAGAATGAAAGAGGAAGAGAGAAAAGGAAGGAGGAGACACAAGACAGACATAGTTACACTAATCTTTTTCCACAAAGAACTTGTGATTGCTTGGAAATGAAATATATAATAAAATTCACATAGGGATTTTAAATAAAGATAGAAAAGAAGACGGGAAAATAATGGCATTAGAATAAGTTTGGGTCTCTCAGGAATCCTACAGATCTTTTGACTCAGGTGCGGTAACAGTAGCATTAAAAGCAGAGTCAAGGCACAGGTCTGTTGTAAGAAAAGAGCAGATCTTCCATTGGTCCTCCCATCCATTGCCATCTCATACTGAACCAGTGCAGCAAGTCTTTTGTCAGCCCTTGTGCTGAACATGGCCTATGCATTCATTCTAGTTCCCCTGGCTTTGCCTGCATGCTTATGGCATGGCGCTCCCAGTGTTCATTCCACTGCTTTGGAAAGGCCTGTTTATTCAAGAGTTGCACATCCCATTAAAGGAATAGCATTGAGCATGATTTTTGAAACCCCGCATATGCATTTTGTATTGGGGCTTGAGTATCCAAGAAGCCTTCAAAATATCATTGTCAGTTTATTATTCTGTTGAATTCATAGGTGCTTCCATAGGATGAACTCAGGTGAGGGACACCCAGAAACTGACTAAGCAAAGATGAAAGGAAAATGAAAGAAATTCCATTCTGTCTGACTCAGGGATGATAGGCAAAAAATCTAAAGATATTTTTCTTCAGTATTCATCATTTATTTCCATCATTTGTTCCCATTGTTATTTTCCCCTGCCCAGTTATTACTTGCATTTCTTCAGAAATATTAGTGTATAAGCCTGAAGAGGCAGAGAATCGAGGGTGCTACACCAGAGTCTGAGAAAATTCAAAGTTTTGGACTGAGGGCCCACCTCTGAGCTCATGCTTTTTCATTACACTGTATTTGGCTGAAGATCTGATAACTAGATGTGCTGTAACTATTGCAAAGACAGTGTAATCTCTTGCTTCCTAGATTTTCACTGGTATTTTTACGTGTTGTTTAGAGTAGCCACACCCTTCCATGAGTTCTGGGTGTCTTAGCTATTTGGGAAAAAGACGAGGGGGAAAGAAAGGAATTGGTGGTAGAGAGATGGTGCCTGAAAATGGAAAGGTCACGGATGAAAGTGGAGTATGTGTTACCTTCTGGCTCAGGCCAGGTGGTGGGGTGTGGATGTCATGTATGTCCCAGTGCAGTCACCCTTGCAGTGGTAATTCTCTCAGTTTAGCCACCACGGAGTATTGTTCCTTGTTTTTCTATAGTGCTTGTCAAAATGCTATGACAACTGGCTGGTTTTATGAAAACAGAGCCTGGCTCTCAAGAGACAGTGTGTCTGAAAGTCAAACATGGATGGCAGCCATTGGCACGCAAAGGAGTCAGAAACCACAGATTGTTTTCTCGTTGGATGAACAGCTTAAAGCAACGTAAAGTTAATTGAAGAATTCCTTGAAAGTGAAGTCAGACTGAAAGAAATGCTCTAAGTCTATAATTTACTAAATGTGAAAGGTCTGTAAGTGGTAGTGAGACAAAGAGTTTAAGGGGAAAAGAGCATTTTTGTAAACATATCTGGCTTGTATTATTGCCTAGGCAGTTTTAATTATTTGCTCTAATAATGTAGATCTGCAGAAGAATCTTTAATTAGGTAAAGCTTGATTTATGGAGTTGGCCTCATATAAACCATGAGGTCATGGTGTGCTGCAGAAAATTACAGGCCTGGTCTTGCCATTGAAAACTATTATTTCTACCTAGGACTATTCATGCTCTGCATGTCTTACTCTCACGAAACCAGATCATCCTGTGTTCTCATTCTCAATGTCCTTTGCCCAGGTAAATCCAACATACACTATTACTCATTAAGTAATTTATCAAATATATATATGAAAAAACTGAGGAAGCAGATGCAGAATTTAACTACTAACTCTAGTAGTTGAAGAGATGTTTACTTCTTGAGAGCTTAGAGACCAACCTGTGATCCAGAAATGGATTCATTCTCCCTTCAGCTGGCAGACTGGCAGGGACATGTGAGACTGTCAAAAGTGATATCTGTGTGTCTGTATGCCTGTCCTTCCCACAAACCTAACCCCATCCTCCACTTTCCCTCTCCTTCCCTAGCCTCTTCTGGGAAGTACTTTTGTTGTCATCAATGCCCGCTTCATCTGGTTTTAAATAAGAGCTGGGAGCCTCTACAACATTTCGTTGTGGTTCTTACTTCCCTCCCATTGCAGTAGAAGCCTTGATGTAGGGCCAAGGCTTTTTCTTTGATTATAGGTCTGCTGATTTTAATTTCCTAACATTTTTCTTGCATTGATTATACCTTAATGATTGCATTTTCTAGGTTCCCTATTTCAATTTTGCTAAAGTAGAAATAAGATTTAAGAAGGAATCCTTCTAGATTTTAACAATTTATTTTCTATTCTTTTAGATTTGTCTAACCCATATTTGCCTTGATAGCTATTTATTTATTTATTTTAATTTATTTGACAGAGATAGAGACAGTGAGAAAGGGAACACAAGCAGGGGGAGTGGGAGAGGGAGAAGCAGGCTTCCCGCTGAGCGGGGAGCCCAGTGTGGGTCTCCATCCCAGGACTCTGTGATCATGACCTGACCAAAGGCAGACGCTTAATGACTGAGCCAGCCAGGCACCCTTGATAGCTATTTTAAATGATATGCTTTTATCAGATCTTCTCAACGTGTTCAGTGTTTTTGCATAAAAACAACTCCAGCCTTCACTGTCATATTTCATCACGTTACCTAATATTTGATTAAATTATATAATTACAATAACAAGTCCAACAGGCATAAACAGGTTTGGGAATAAACATAATTGTTGAAACAGTTGGAAGAAATGCATGGGGCATGCTAGAGAATAGCCTCCTGGTCTTGAGGATTCAGTATGTATGGGCTCAGTCCTGAGTTAAACAAAGGGATAGAACTGGGGAAGTGGAGTTCAGTTATGAGAACTTCTGACTCTGTACTCTCCACATTTTCTTAATTTTACAGGTGAGACCCCAGGTGGTTACTTGACTTGCCCAAGGTTGTCAAACTAGTTGGAGCCAACCTGGGTGTCCTGACTCTCAAGCCAGAGTTTTCCCATGGTACCAAAGGAGGACTGATACCCTAACCCTTTTTGAATGCAGGTTTATAGAGTGTACTTTGATTTATTACCACAAAGTATCTGTCTTGATGCTTACTTTACCCATAGTTTTTATGTTAGTGATTAACAAACATATTTAAATTCTCCTTGATATCAAAACTGATCCTTCTTTATTATAGGAAGTTAATCCAGGTCAAAAAATTTATCAATTTTTTCTTTAAATGACCATAACTAATAAGAGAAAGAGACTGCATGGAAGAATTTTTCAGTAGGGCTTGTCTTCCTCAGCAACGAACCTGCTTCTTCCTTGCCCTCAGCCGCTCCCCCTGCTTGTGCTCTGTCACTCTCTCTCTGTCAAATAAATAAATAAAATCTTAAAAAAAAAAAAAAAGAACATTTAATGGGTGTAGACCTCAGAGAAAGCTGCTTGCGTCAGCACTGTAAGGTTTATATTTATATGTTCTCTTTCACAAAGCATATGTGCTGACTTTCCTAATATCAGATGGAAAGACTTTTTTAAAAATCACTTTCCTTTTCCTGCCCCTTTCTTCCAATGTTTACCTCTTGCCCCACCCCCTTTCAGAAGACATTTGATGTTGCCTAGAGTCAAAATGTACCTACACCTGGGCGGTTAAAAATAAAATCAAAATCATTAGGATGAATATGAAGGAGGTAGGAAAATGCTGTACTCAAATACAGAGGTAAAAATGGTTTTGTTATAATTGAAAATTGTACTGAACTGAACTTCCTCATAGACAAAACAAAACAAGACATTTGGGGGTACATTGTTTTGTTTTGTTTTTTTGCTGAAGGGAAACATCAGGTCTTCTACAGGGACATTTCTACCAAGCACTTCATTATAAGCCAATAACCCTTATGTAAATGAAGCTGAATAACCACCTAGAGCAGGATATTGGTTTATACATTAGATCTGGAGAAACCATACTATAGTCTAACTCCATTCTTTGTTGATGGGGAACAGAAGTCCAAAGAAGATAAGCAATTGACCAGCCAACAAGCTTGTTGGTGATATTACCAGCCTGGAACCAATGTCCCTTCATACTGACCGGGGTCCCAGAGCACTGTTGTTTAGAAATCAGGTCCAGTCCAGATATGGTCCAGTACCATACTTCATTATTGGGCAATGGGGACATGGACTGTCAAGTGAGTGGGATTTAGATTTGATGAATCTAAATCATCAAATATGCAGAAGAGGATTTTTTCTTTAAGGGCTTCTCTTTCCACTAAGAAGGAAGACAGAGGGTGGACCTCTGTCACAGGTTCTTGTCAAATCACTGTGGAGGAGAAAACTTGAATAATGGGTGCTCTTTTTATACCTGTTTTAAAATACTTTGTCAAAACTTTCCATTCTTTTGTCAGAATTAGTAGCAAGGTATGTTGTATCATAAGACAGTGAATTTATCAGAGAACTTCGGGCAGGGGTCAAGCTGTAAGCTGGCTACTTATTGCCCGAAAGGCCAGGTCTAAGACAATAGGGAGAGTGCTCCGAAGGGGGCATTTGCTTCCCAGCTCCAGCTGATTTTTGTCCAAGTATACATTGGACCATCTAGTGTTCTAGTGTTTGCTGAAGGGAAACATATCAGGTCTTCCACAGGGACATTATTACCAAACACTTCATTATAAACCAATAACCTTCTTCTAGTGTTTTGAGAGAAGCTGGAAGTCTGCATTATTAAGTCTCCTGATCTTAAATGCTGGCAACTTCCTTCTTACACATGCTCAAGCCAGAAACCTTGGAGTTGTCCTTGACTCCTCTCTTCCTTTTAAAACCTACATCTAATCTATCTGGAAATCCTGTTGGGTGTACCCTCAATATATATTCATAATCTGATCACTTCTTACAGATCTCTGTTGTACTACTATAGCCCAAACCACCATTATCTCTTTCCAGGATTATTGCAATAGCCTCCCAGTTGGTCTCCCTTCTATGCATTCCTTCCTATAGTCGGAGAGATATTATTGAAGCATAAGTCAGGTCTTGTTGCTTTTCTTTCCACAACCATCCAAAGGCTTCCCATCTCACTTAGCAAAATCGAAAGTCCTACCAATGCTCCATGAGGCTCTCTAACCTCACCTCTGCAGCCACATTTGTCCTCCTGTCTTTTCCTTAGATAACACCTGCTCATTTCTTCATCATGACCTTTGCCTTTGCTCTTCCCTTGCTGGGAATGGTTTTCACCAGGTATCTCCATGGCCCAGTCAGCTCCTCTAATCCCTTGCTCAAATGTCATCTACTCCATAGGCCTTCCTTGGCCACAGTATCTAAACTTGTAGCCACACGCACACACCCTCCCTCTCTACTTCTCGACGTTGCTTTATCTTTAGTACATATCATGATCTCATATACTATGTATTTTCTTCTTTGTTACCTGTTTTCCATATTAAAATATAGTTTCCAAAAGGGTAAGGACTTTGTTTTTTGTATATTTGTTCATTGCTTTGTACTTAGAATTTAGAAATGTGTCTCACACATAGTGGGTGCTCAGTAAATGCTTGATGAATGAATGAATCTAAAAAACCAATTTCTTCAACTCTAGGCCAAACAAAACTCTTCAGTGGGCCATATCCACCCTAGACCCTCTTTGACCTAGGGTCAAAAAGAGTAAGCACTTACCCAGTTGCACATAGTAGCTTGGAGACAAGCACATGACTGCATCATGACCCCTACCCTGCTCAGGAAACCATAGAAGAGCTCTTCCACTCCACTCTGCACATTGGGTCTCCTACTTCCATTCTGTTGAACTTTAATGCATCCTTATCATTATATGCCACAACAGTTTTTCCCAATACATTGATGTTTAGAATATGGAAAGTGTTATTTGAATTAGTTCAGCCTCCTGAGTGAACTTCCAAACCTCTGAAGGTAGGAAACATTTGAACAATATGACTTGCTTTCTCCACAAAACAGTGTTTAGAGTTAGACAAACAATAAATTAAGAGGGAAAAGCTTATGTAAAGACACTCAGGTGGAAAAACCCTTTGTGCTTTGGAAGAGAGCAAATGAAAAAAACTAGAGAAATGGGAGCAAGTGGTAAGAAAAGACACTGGAGAGGTAGGCAGGGCCAAAAATTATAGAACAAGGTAAGGAATTTGGATGTTATTGTTAAAATCCAATGGAAGACTCAGAAATCATTACTATAAACTATATATAGTGATAATTTTTTAATATAACTTTTTACTTAAGTACGACACATATACATCCTGGGGATGTTTTCAAGTAAATCTGTCAATTATTAGTGGTTATTTCAGCACCCAGACAGCCTTCCTTTGTTTAAAAAAAATTGGGGGGGACTTAAGTGACTGAAAAAACTAGTTTATTTTCACATTTATAACAAAAATATGAAAATTTATTTTAAAAAATCTGACTAAAGGGGTACCTAGGTTCAAGCCCTGCATCAGGCTTGCCACTCAGCAGGGAATCTGCTTGTCCCTTTCTCCCTACCCCTCCCCCTTCTCATGCTCTCTCTCTGTCTCTCAAATAAATAAACAAAATATTTAAATAAATAAAACTATCTTATTAAAATAACTAAATGTATTTATTTATATAGAAAATAAGTTTTGTTTTAGTTATAACACTAGATTTTGGTTATGATTGTTCAATAAAGTAATGCTTCCCAGGCACAGTCTTTTTAATGGTATCTACTTTAGTTAAATACATTAAATGCTAAATGGTCATTCATTTTACTGTTGTATTTGCAACTTTGCCAAGTTACTATCACATTGAAATATATAGCATTTTGCTTCTAAAAAAATAATTATATATACTTACACTATACCAAATGTACATTAATTACAGTTTTTATAAAAGGTGTAACTTGTCCTTGAGCTCATGGTTTATTGGGCCTATGTATTCCAATCATAAAAAGGGATCAAATATTGAGCAGTTTACTAACATTCTATAGAAGATAGAACAAGGCTCTTTTAGTTCAGCATATGAGAACAGTAAAACGTTACTGAAGTTGTTTTGTTTTGTTTTAACTTCGGAATTGCACAAGCCAAACTGAGCCACTTAGAGGGATTTTGTAGCTTGACCTTTGCCATCTGGTGACTAAAAAGGCAGATTCTGGAATGTGATAACATTTGAGATATGAAGAATCCAAGCAGATTCAAGCTATAGGTAATCTGGAAAGCTGATGGAAAAACTGTGTTAGGACTAAGTTTAGAAAGTCTTGAAACATTCACAGCCCACTGTGACATAAGTGAGAACTGTATGAAGAAAAATTTAAGAGCTCTTTGTAGCCTTCTCACAACTGATTTTCAGTAGCATTAATGGAAATTATAGAATTAGAAAAATTCAGAACTAGAAAGGACCATAGAGACTCTCTTTTACAGATGAGGAAACTGAGGCCCAGAAGGTACCAAAGACTTGCTCAGTGTCACATAGCTAGAGTTAATGTAAGACTGAGGTTGGGATTTGGAGCTCCTATTTTCTTGCTCAGTATTCTTTTCCATACTTTCTTGGGCATTTTTTGACCATATAGTCATTGGAGTTGTACCACAATAGAATGAGCTGTCTTAGGTGAAGAAGGGGAATACACTGCCACCAGAAGTGAGTGATCAGGCAAAAGCTAGAAAACAGCTACCTGGCATGCATGCTGATTTTCCTCATAGAAGAAACCTGTACTCTAAGAGCTTTTGCAACTCTAATTTTAATAAAGTTTAGATGCTTTTCATCATATTTGTAGTAGGTAATTATTTATCCTTCTACTTCTAAAAATTATTGTTCACTCTAATTCATGCATGCGTTATCCACTCTAGTCTTTTCTCAGAACCTGTCTTCCCTTTGACAGCATCTGTTCCAAAGTTGCTTAGTAATACAGTGTGACCAGAGAGCAAGCCAAGACTCTAAGCTCTGTTCACCACTTGGAATGATGAGTAATCACTGTACCTATAACTAATTTAAGCTTCTACATTTGACAAAAACCCAGTAACTGATTTTCTTTTGCCACACGAATACAAACTAGCCACAGAGTTAGATCCATAGCATTGAAATCAGCTTTCCTATTGTGCAGCAAGGACTTGGAATGGTAAAAGCAGTTGGTCACTTGGAACCCAATAAGGGATAAATGATTTTTAAAGTAAATTGTGAGAAAATTTCTTGACTATGCAGTTATATATAGTCTATTCTTAGCTTAGAAATGAGAATTTATAGGTTTCTATTACATTATTAAATGCATGAGAACTGATTAGAAATTTATTTGCCAACTGATAATGTCTGTGTGAATAGAAAATCTCTGCATACTGCTGTATTTTTTTAATATAAAATTATCTCTACCCATCCCATCTCCATCCATTTATCCAGCATTATAGAGCCTGCTTTTTAGCTATAATCTAGAAGGTAATTTCCCAGACATAAATATTTTTAGACTATGTGCTTAACAGTTGTACTTATAATAGAGAACTTCCAGAAAATAAATGATTCAGTCTCCTATGCCTTAAGGTAGCCCCTTTCTCCAGTGGAGACTGGGATGAATTATTCATTATAGTAGATATGTGGTCACATCACGGGCCCATCTCCATAGGGTTAAAACTGGGTCCTACACTTCCATCCTGAAGTCCTATGGGAAGATTTCCAGTATCCTCATTCCCCTCATTTCCACTGATCCTGGATTGATTTGGGAAGTGGAGTGAGGAAAGCGATATTGGCAGGGTTTCATGTACTATCATAGTGATTCACTAAGGCAGTGAAGGACTCTTTTTTTTTCAAACATGAAGGAAACTGAGAGCCCAACAATGGAGAAGCCATGTTACAGGACTAGAGAAGTTACGTAATACATAATCTCTAGGACCAACATAAAAACAAAACCTGAGACCCATATCGCCTGTATCCTGTGTGAGGTTTGTTGTTTTGTTGTTGTTGTTGTTGTTTCATGGTCACATTCCACCCTGCTGAAAACTCAAGCTAGGCTTTATTTCCTTTCCAAAGCTGACTGGACAGGAAGATTAGGCAGTGTATCTTATGTGAATTTGCCTTTTTTTAGCACAAGAGAAAGACCCCTTAGGGCAGTGTTGATAAACTTTTCTTATAAAAGGCCAGATAGTAAATATTTTAGCCTTTGTCAACCATGTGGTCTCTGTAGCAACTACTCAACTTTATGATTATAACACAAAAGCAGCCACAGGCAATACATGAACAAATGAGCAGGGCTGTGTTCCATAAAACTGTATTTAAAATGGGCACTGAAATTTAAATTTTATGTATTTCTCACATGTCATAACAAATTACCCTAATTTTTACTTTTTTCCAATCCTTTAAAGATGTAAAAATCTTTCTTGTGTGCTCTACAAAAATAGACTATGGACCAGCTTTTGGCCCACTAGCCATAGTTTGCTAACCCCTACCCTAGGGTAATAAATTGAAAAGCCCATAGGTGTTCAAACATGAAGAGATAGAATATGATACCTGAAGGACAGTTGATTTAAATGTGGTAGGGGAAATGACTGTTGGGTATGCCTATGCAGAAAGAGTAGATGGTTGATTCTATTTTAGGTTGATTCTATTTTAGGTAATCTGGGTTAGTACTAGGTCCAATTCCACATTCTTTATTTTAATTTACTGTCTTAAAATTTATGAAAGGCAGGTTTTAGCTAGCCTTAGAGAAGAAAAGTAGAAATAAGAAAAGAACATATGACCTAGAGTTTACCATATGGTACACAGAGCCAATAGGACATTTTATTAGGAATGGCAGCTGGTGGTTTTCGTTGTCACTGAATCATAGGGAACCTTGTCTGAGCCAGGGAGGAGGCAGTCAGCCATATTCCTCCTTAGCACCAAGTACTGCATGTCATTGTAAAGCTCTTAATGAATATGTCTTCTGCCGTGCTGAAAGAACCCATAAAGATCTCTGTTTTTATGACATAAAAGCTATATTGGTAAACTTTAAATTTAAAAATCCCATAAACTTAAAACCATAAAGGACCATTTATTAAAACAGTATGAATGATTTACATGCAGTTGAATACAGCTTTTGTTCTGTAAGTCAGCTCACCTGTAACAATTGCATAAGTGGTAGTGTGGTTGTTCATAACAAAGGAGTATTCATTATTATGATAATGATATAATTCACATTTTTTGAGCAGCTACTGTCTGCTGCTATCTAACATACATTGTCGCATTTATTCCCATCACAGCCCTACAAGGTAGCTATTATGCTCCTGTTGTGGATGAAATTGAGGCCTAGTCATATACACACAAAGTAGCAGGGCCAAATCTTTGTCTCCCTGACATGAAAGTTTATGCTGTTTCCATTGTACCGTTGCCACGATAAGAAATGTTAGGGGGAAAAAACAGAATTTGGAAAAATCATCCTCAACTATATTGCTAACTATCCATATTTTATGTTAGTTTTACTCTGTGTGGCTATTGTACAGTAACAGAATAATTTCAACACCTTAAAACCTTAAAAACTCCCACCAGTTTTGTCTTCTAACATTTGTGGTTTGTGTGTCCATTCATTGCTTGCAGTTTCTAGGCAGGCTGCAACCTTGAACTATTCACTGTCTGAACTTGCCCTCAAAGAATTCTTCTTTCCACCCTACCTCTGTCAAGTGACAACCAATGAAAAACCCACAAACCCGGCAGCTGCAGCTCTGGAAAGCTTCCATCAAAACCCTCATTCCCACATCCCCTTTGAAAATCACAGAGCTTGCTGTTATCTTCTTGAAGGTCATGACTAATGCTTATAAAACTTCCACAGCAAACACTGTCTACAAGACCCGAATTCCTTAACTTTGAGCTCCATGTTAACTTACCTACACCAAAACATTTACTGCCCCTCAACTGCCCTACCCTAAATTCTTACCCTGTAACCTAGAAAGCAAATATTAGGTTAGGAGCATTCTAAATAGTCAGTGGGAAAACTGGAAAGTTTAATGAATTTCAGAAAGTACATCATTGACCGATCAGAATTGAATGAAAATCCCTGTTATATTGAGAATATGAAGTGACTTACCCCTGTTCTTATCCATCTTAATTTTATTCTTTTTTTAAGATTTCATTTATTTATTTGAGAGAGAGGGAGACCATGAACAGAGGGAGGGGCAGAGGAAAAGGGAGAAGCAGACTCCCTGCTGAGCAGGGAGCCTGCTGCAGTGCTTGATCCCAGTACCCCAGGATCATGACCTGAACCAAAGGCAGACGCCCAACCAACTAAGCCACCCAGGTGCCCCTGCCTAAATTTTATTCTTTCCATGAATGGCTTTTAGGTTTCAGAGGTCAAGAATGTAGTGTACCTATCTCAGAGGGAATAATTTCATTTTTTTCTAAATGTGGAAATGTAGTATAAAGGGAACTATTTTATGTATGACCAAGTGATACCAAAATCCAGTTTTTAGGAGCCTTTTCAGATGTGAATCATGTTATTTAATCCAGGTCTTTGAAACCACAAGCAGACACACACAGTATGGATGTTTGATTGAAGAAATATGGTTGCTGTTATTCACCCTGCCATGCTTTATTTTGCTTACATTAATGACCCATTAATACACTTAAGAAAAAAAGTAAATTTGTCTCATCATCCATTGAAATTGACAGGACTGGATGCTAGTGATTATAGACACAAGACTCCATCAAGAGATAATTTCCTAATGATCACAACATTGATTTTTCTAGACTGTCCCATGAGTATTTCCAGGAATCCAGGGAGAAAAAAAGGCTGCAGCCAGGAGACAAAATGTGCTAATGTACCACTTATTGTCTGGAGAAAATATATGCTCATGGCAGCAGTAAGAAGTTATTTGGTCTGTATTTACTTAAAACATACAGGCTGCAGAATGTTAGCATTCTGATTTTGCCCAGACATAATAGAATTCACTAGCACTTTCACACTAGCTTTAGGAAGGAATGCACCTTTTGAATCAACATTGATTAAAAGGTTGTCATTTAGTTCCAGTAAACCCAAAGGTTCTTTCTGTTGCCTAAGTTACAGAGAAAGTTACTTGGGGCGTTAAATCCTACCTGAATTGACTGCTCTGGGTCACTTTAGCATATTTCCTTATCAGTAACACTGAGAAGACATGTTTTTTTAAATATGACAAAACATCTACTATTTAGATGAAATAGTGAATTCAGATCTGTGGTGGGGAAATGCTCATAATTAAAAAGAGACTGAATGAAATATTGTTGATAAAGAATATCAATGTCAGTTTTCCTAATGGGAAGGTGGGATATGCTTTATGAGTCAAGACTTTTTGTTAAATAAACAGCCTCAGGAGAATGTCCACTCTCATCTGTGAACAGTGTATGCATGTACATATATCTGTTTGGGGTGGGGTTTTCCCCCAAAATGGGATATCTCAGTGACTGTAATTTTTTACTTTCCCTTTTTAATATTTTGACTATCAGTTATTTAAGTATCAGAAAACAACTTGCGCTGGGGCACCTGAATGGTACAGTCACTTACACATCTGAGTCTTGGTTTCAGCTCAGGTCATCCATGATCTCAGGGTCCTAGGCTCCGCAGTCAGTGGGGAGTCTGCTTGAGTTTTCTCTCTGCCCCTCCCCCCATTTTCTCTCTCTCTCTCACACACACAAACAAATAAATAAATCTTAAAAAAAAAAAAAAGAATAAAAGAAAGAAAACAACTTGCACTGTCAAGAAAAGCCATCTTCATATATTTCTGAAGCAAGATGCTAGGTTTTTGTCTTTCTCCAAGCAGCTCTAAAGCCTATTTACTTTATTTTTGGGGGGGTTGTTCTAATATCATAAATGTATATACATTCAAAATGATTATCCACATTTTTTGTGTCTCAGGTTAATGCTTCCAAGATTACATTAGTGGTATGGCAGTTAAAACCATGGATATTTTCAAGTCCCTTATACCAAATGTATCAAAAAATTAAATTCATAAATAAATGAGTGTTCTATAAGCATTTTTTTTCTTAAATTTTAAATGAAGAGGCATTCACATGAACCTTATACTGCCCTCTAGTTCCTGGTAATCCAAATGCTTTGTCTTTTTTTCACCTCACCAAACTAATAAATTTTGCCATAGGGAAAGTAGAAACTTGTTTCATTCAGTTAAGGGAGTATTTTTTGATTGCCTTTAAATTGTTTCATTTGTTTTCATATCACTGTCATGTAATAGCTTTCCAAGAAAATTTTTTATTATCTTTTCTTTTTTATCCATTTTAATATTAATCTATTATATCAAAATATTATAAATTCAGCATGTCAGTTCAAGACAACAATTAAAGACATTTTATTCTTCTATTCTTTGAAATCTGCTGTGTATTTTATTTTTTTTTAAGATTTTATTTATTTATTTGACAGACAGAGATCAGAAGTAGGCAGAGAGCGAGGAAGGGAAGGAGGTTCCCTGCTGAGCAGAGAGCCTGATGCAGGGCTCGATCCCAGGACCCTGGGATCATGACCTGAGCCAAAGGCAGAGGCTTTAACTCACTGAGCCACCCAGGCGCCCCTGCTATGTATTTTATAGTCGGAAAATATCTTAATGTGAACTAGCAAGTGCTACTTCAAGTGCTCAGCACCTACATGTGACCAGTGACTATACAGTTGGATGGCACAGCTCTAGACCATGATATTCTAAGCAGTATGGCAGGATCATGGACCTTCACTGTTACTAATTTCCTTTAGAAAAACATGTTGTTACAGGGGTGCCTGGGTGACTCAGTGGGGTAAAGCCTCTGCCTTCGGCTCAGTTCATGATCCCAGGGTCCTGGGATCGAGCCCCTCATTAGGCTCTCTGCTCAGCAGGGAGCCTGCTTCCCCCTCTCTCTCTGCCTGCCTCTCTGCCTACTTGATCTCTGTCAAATAAATAAATAAACTCTTTTTTAAAAAAAAGAAAAACACGTTATAAAACTAGAGAGATTTAAGTAAACTGGAGAATTGTTTGTTCTAACACCCATAAAATCAGGATAAATCTAAGAGTATTTTGATATGACCACAACATTTGTGAAGCCTCAGTTATGTTTATGGAATTAAAATTAATTTCTTAAACTTGGGGGTAACCAAAAATAAATGAAATGCCAAGGGAAGATCATGGCCATATTCTTCAGAATAATTTTTAGTCCCTGCCCCCATATTCTAGGGATATATTGAAACTTTCCTACAAAAAGCATGGATCCTTTTTACTCAGGAGCTTTATAAACATCTATTAATCTCTTAATCAAAGGATCTTGCTGAATAAATGTGAATTCGTTGGACATTTTCCCCACTCTGTTAACTAATACAGAATGGAAAGGAATTATTTTATGTATTTCTGGGAATGACAACCAGCCCTCTTCCGGTCATATGTACTTAGAACAATCTAGCCAGAGATTGGAATTTCAAATTATATATGGGGTCATCTGTTGGGATTCCAGAAAAAATAACTGGAAGACTCTTGAGTTTCTATAAATAGAGATTTTAGAACAGCATAGCATTATGCTCATTAATTTTCCTTTCTCTCTAAGGCAAGGGTATCTAAGAAAATCTGACACAGAACTAGAGCAATATTCTCAAGCCACTTATATGGAAGAATAAATTAAAATATGACATCAGCTAAAATTTCTGTATGTTTTTATGTTTATGGAACAGATTTGAACTTCCTACATTTTTTTATTTACAAAAGTATGTATGTACCTTTACACCCCTTTCTCTTATTTCTCCCACTCCAGTCTCTAGCAATCACCAGTCTGTTCTATGTGTATATGAGCTTGTTTTGTTTTGTTTAAGATTCTACATATGAGAGATTATATGGTATTTGTCTTTGTCTAACTTACTTCACTTAGCATAATGTCCTAGAGATCCATCCATGTTGTCCTGATAGCCATTTAAATTATCTCATTATTATGCAGAATTTCATATATGGAGAAAAAAAGAACCCACGTGACAGCTGCAGGGGTCATCAACTCATGGCCATCTTTATTACATCTGTATTCCTTTCCCCTATACTGGATTCTTGGGAAGCAAATCCTAGACATCATGTAATTTCCATGTTTTGTCTATTATATGATTTGAGCTTTGTTAAGCTTTGAGGATAAAATGAATAAATAAAACATGGTCCTTGTTTTCAGAGATTTCATCAAATATCTGGCATAATAATGTTAATAGTCAATGTAATTATAATGCAAGTCGATAACATAGACCCAAACACTAAAATACCTGAACCAGTTCTCAACATAGCAAAACCTAACATAAAAGGAATAACCTTATATGAGTCCCTGGAACCAGTTTTATCAAGACCTTTTTAAAGCATAAAAAGTTTTCTGCTTCCTTTCATTACAAAGGCTTTAAAGCAGTGATGCCCAGTAGCAATGAGCACACATGGCACCAAGATTTTGGCTTCTAAGTCTCTTTTCCCACTACAGGGAGACAGTGCTCCTTGGAGAAATGGCTCCAGGACTGGGGGAGGGAAACTAAGATGAACCTTGAAACATCTTTTCATGCCAGCATATTAAGTGCTCAGAAAATGGTAGGGATATGTCAAAAGGACCCAGGAACCAGCTTGAAAGGATTCCCACAAATCTGAAACAATTTGAGCAACAAAGTAACTAATAATAATAATAATGAAATATAATTCACAATATAAAATAAGAATCTGTGAGTTCATGAAAATAAATAAGTAGATACTCCATGAATAAGAAGGAAAAGCTCTTTTTACAGTAGAATGGCAATTAATAAATGTGGAATGAATGATAGATTAGAAAATCATCATTGTGCAACCATCATGGATAAATTGATTCAAGCTAGAAGTATTCATGGTTGCTAAAACTAGAAAGGGAAAGTTAGTGAGAAACAGGCTATTTACATATCCCAGAGAATGTCTCCAAAAATTACTTATTAATCGCCATAGGAAATCGCTTTCGAAGGGAGAGACCTGGTAGTAACACGTTAACCATGTGATCAAAATTACCATAAGGAATAATCAGATAAACTGACAGTATGTGCTTCTTGATGTTATGTATTGGATAAAAGATATCAGTGATATTCTTGCTTCTCAAAATGCATAATTAATATTAAGGAAATATCAGACAAACTCAAACTCAAAGATACTCTTAAAAAATGGCAGTGTCCCAAAATGTAAAGAAAAGCTGAGGAGCTATTTCAGATTTAAAAAACCAAAGACAGGGGTACCTGGATGGCTCAGTGGGTTAAAGCCTCTGCCTTCAGCTCCGGTCATGATCCCAGGGTCCTGGGATAGAGCCCTGCGTCAGACTCTCTGCTCAGCAGGGAGCCTTCTTCCTCCTCTCTCTCTCTGCCTGCCTCTCTGCCTACTTGTAATCTCTGTCAAATAAAATAAATAAAATCTTAAAAAAAAAAAAAAAACAACAAAGACATGTGAAAACTAAATGGATGTGTGATCCTGGATTGTATCCTGAACTGGGGGTGGGGGGGGCGGAATGCAGAAAGAACATTATTGGGACAATTGGAAATATTTGAATTAGGTTCTAGATTAAATAATAATATTGTTACTATGTAAGTTGCCTGATTTTGATGATTGCACTG
Source organism: Enhydra lutris kenyoni (assembly GCF_002288905.1). Classification (NCBI taxonomy): domain Eukaryota; kingdom Metazoa; phylum Chordata; class Mammalia; order Carnivora; family Mustelidae; genus Enhydra; species Enhydra lutris. The sequence goes on along the minus strand of NW_019154086.1, from coordinate 66,676,807 downwards.
CCATTAGGTAAGTGATTATGTTTGTTCTTAGGAACTATATGTTGGTAATATTTAAGGACAAAGGATATGATATTCACAACTTAATTAGATAGTTTAGAAAACAAATGTTTTGTAATGGAAAGAATAAAATACAAAAGTAAAAAAATTTTAACAATTGGTAAAGCACTGGTGCATCAAAAAGTTTTTGTGCTGTTCTTGCAACTTTTCTCAAGTTTGAAGTCATTTCAGAATTAAATTTAAAATACTAAAAGCAAATACACACATGTGCAACCACACAACAGTTATCTTCAATTTAAATAAAGCCAACTCAAAATATAGATCTTAAAGTCTTACCCAAAAGTAAACCAAGGAATATAAAATTGCTTTCTCCCAACAAATTTGCTATAAAAAATTTTTTAAATGGTAGTCTTCATGCTAAAAGTATAAAATTTGGAACGCCTGGGTAGCTCAGTTGGCTAGATATCCAACTCTTGATTTCAGCTCAGGTCATGATGTCAGGGGCATGAAATCAAACTACATCAGACTCTGTGCTGAGCTTGAAGCCTGCTTAAGATTCTCTTCCCCTCTCTCTCCCCCGCCCCTGCTTACATTCTCTCTCTCTCTCTAAAAAATAAAATAATGTGAAAATGAAAAAATTATAAAATTTATAAAATTTTAATAAACATTAAAGCACAGTTTACCAAACCCTCATCTATAAATTGAGGTATACCTGAATTTAGGTTTACCTCTGTCATCGTAAGACTTGCTGTATCCCTCTGGCTTGCTTTAGAAAGGTCCTCACACAGAGCTGCGTATGAGTGTATACTTAAATGTTTTTGAAGAAAATGATGGTGGTGATAACCTGCCCCCAAAATACAGATAAGGCATATGCAGATCTGGGGCTCTACTTCAGATTTCTCTCTTCTACTTACCTGAGTAGCTTTTCAGGCCACACAAAACCACATTTTAGATCAGCTCCTTCCACTATCTCTGAACCTCTTGGGTTTTTCCTTTTTTCCCCCTCTTTTCCTCTCATTAAAATATAACATTTATAGAAATAAGAATAGTAATGAATGTCAGAAAATATTGCTTTACTAATCACAAAAAAAAAATGTGTAAGATATTTGGTTGTCCAAAAGCTGATTAGCTAAGACCCCATCTTTCCTTTTTCTTCCTTTTTTCTACCATTTTGCTACTCAGAGAATTGAAGTAGAAAGTAGAAATAAGCAAAACTAGTCAGTAAAATCTAGTTTCTTATAAACAGTTTGGTTTAATTTTAAAGTGAAGAGGTATTATCTGTAATGACAAAAGATTAGAAATAACCTAGATGTACTTCCACAGGACTGGTTAATACTGGTGAAATACAGGAGCGCCTTCTGCTCAGGTCATGATCTCAGGGTCCTGGATTGAGCCCCGCGTCGGGCTCTCTGCTCAGCGGGGAGCCTGCTTCCCTCTCTCTCTCTCTCTCTCTCTCTCTCTCTTTCTCTCTGCCTGCCTCTCTTTCTACTTGGGATCTCTGTCAAATAAATAAATAAAATCTTTAAAAAAAAATACTGGTGAAATACAGTGCCTTCAAAAACAAAAACTGGATGGTATTAATGTATTGATATGGGAAGATCCCCAAAGTATATTGTTAAATCCAGAAAGCACAATACAAAACAGTATATAGTGAATGCTACCATTTGCATATTCTAAAAGGAATAAAGTCCATACACATATTTGTCTGCATATGTATAAAATGTCTCTGAAAAGATATATATGTACACAAAATTGTTTGCCCAAAGAGATGATAATTTGGTGTTGAGGAACATGTCCATTAATTTTAGCATTAACAGAGCTGAAAAACACCTAAATTTAGTCCTTATAGAAGAAAATAGAAATTTATACTTTTTATCCCGTTTTATTATATAGAAATTACTGCATAGTTAATTATATTGATGGTTCATCAAACACAAATGTGCCACCAGATGTTTCACTGTAGTGATGAAAACCATTATGCATTTCATCTGTTTAAGTTAGGCTGGTTCATTTATTAACTTGATCTCAAAAAAACTTAGCAACATTTTTTCTTAAGTGTCTTGATCATAGTAGTATATCCTATGAAAAGGAATAGAATACTCACCTGCTATAGGAATATTAAAGAGCTGATAAATATAAAGCTGATTTCAGTGTAGTTCTATCAAATATCAATTGCATTTAATACCCCATGGGAAATAGAAGGATAAAACTTACTTCGAATTAAATAGTGTAAGATTTAACATTCCTCTAATATGTGGAATACCAGGAGTATCTCAGGAAAGCCAAAAACCAAATAAGACCCAAGAAATTTTTTAGAAATCCAATAAAATCTAAAAGGATATCCTCCCTGGAGTTGATATTTTAATGTATCACCAAGATCTCATACTTCCCTTAAACAGGATACTAAATGGCACATAGTAATTTTTCCCCTAATGGTTCTCTTTGTGGTTAACATTTTGTTTCTCCATCCACCTGCGTTTTATAAGTGGATAAATAGAATCACTCGTGGTAGTCTTCATGCTCCTTTTTCCTCCTGCATCTGCCAAAGTCAGTGAGAAGTAGGAACCTACAACAATCTCTGGAACAGGTAACCATCTGTTACCACATAAAATTCAACAGAGAGAAACTCTTCTCTTGTGGCTTATTTGCATATTTTATAATTCTTCTTAACTCCCTCTTTATAAAAGAGGAAAGTCATTATTATTCAACTAAGGACTACTCATTCAGCCCATAGGTAGTATATTAAAGCTCTCTCCACTGAGAATTATTTGTGTAGTTCCAGTTAATAACAGTGCATTATTATAGGGAAAAGTACACAGATGTGACAATGATGTTTTAGAAAGACCTTAGTTAGCATCAGGAAACAACTGTCCATTTTTCTAGCAACCTGGGTAACTAAGTAGTGATTTGTACTACCTTCTTCACATCTGCTCCTTGCCCTCTTTCTTTTTTTCAGCACGTCTAGATGATTAATAAACTGAACATTATTTATATGCATTCTGGCAGCTATGGGGACTATAAAGGTTGACAGTATACAACATCACCCAATGTTATCATGAAACATCTTGGATGTCCTATTACAGGGGGCTGTAACATTTTGAGAGGTTGGTGTTGGGTTGTACAGGTCCCTTGTCCTATCATAGTCAAGTTGATATTTTCTTAGGCCATGTAGCCAGTGGCTGGATAGGTATCCCCTCCAGTCAGGATTATGCCTTTTTTTTTTTTTTTTAAGATTTTATTTATTTATTTGACAGACAGAGATCACAAGTAGGCAGAAAGGCAGGCAGAGAGAGAGAGAGAGAGGAGGAAGCAGGCTCCCCGTGGAGCAGAGAGCCCAATGTGGGGCTCCATCCCAGGACCCTGGGATCATGACCTGAGCCGAAGGCAGAGGCTTTAACCCACTGAGCCAGCCAGGTGCCCCAGGATTATGCCTTTAAAGAAGTAATTTATTTGCCTTAGGGAAGAAGGTACAGTCTCATTATCTTAAAAAGTAAAGTCTCATTATCAAAAGTCCGAAGACAGTTTTAATAACCATTTCATTCATTCTACTGTGAATTTTGCTGAAGGACCTATCCTAACGCATGTTTCTGCTGCCAAATCCCAAGTTTCACAGTTACCAAAGTTGACTCTGTGTGAACTGTTACATTTTCCATAGACAATTGGATGTGATCACAGAAGGATGATTGCCAAAGTTTTATTTCAACTCAGATATAACTAAATATAAGAAATCACTTACTGACACCTTTATTCTGCCTTTCGCACCCTAAATCACTATTTTGGGAAAAAGTTATAGGAGCTACAAAATGGTCTCCCTATGTTCCAAGTTAATTTTGAGAATGGCTTTTTATGTCTGGTTTACAGTCTCTTTAGAAAAACAGAATTATGACGGAAACACTGTGACATCCTAAGCTGTAACAAATGAGCTGTTTTTGGAGATAAATGTAACTTCATGTCTATGAGGCTAAATATTTACTTTCCAGATGATTTAGTGTATCTTTGTTCCTTTCCACACTGAGCTTTTTCTTTCTGTGCATCCCTTCATCTCCAAGCTACTTTTTGTAGCCCTGTTTTATCAGTGTTTTGTGATGTTACAAAAAAGCAGAGAGTGTGAGGTCAAATTTTCCATTACATACTTCAACAGGAATGCCAGGGAACCTAGCCAAGCTAAGTCTACAAAAAATAAAAATTACAGGAAAGATGATTCATTAATCAACAATTGCCCTACGGGGAAAAAAAAATAGAGCTAGTTGTATGTACTTTGTTTTGGGAGCAGGGACTAAGTGCATACAGCCCAGGAATGGGGTGAAATGGGGTATTTTATGCCATATGACATGATTTTAGATCTATTAGGGAACTTTTAAACTGTAAGAAAAACTCACTTTGTGCCTTGATTTCTCTCAACTTTTTCTTCTTTCAAAATGAAAGTATATCATATGCTAACCCCAGCTACAATTTGATTTAAAAATAATGGCAGCAGAAAGATAAAATAGAAAGGCACAGCCTGCAGCCCGTGAAATGTCTTAGCCAATACCCATTCCTTCCTCTCTATCACACAGTCTTGTCATTTCCCCTTCCTCTAACAGAGATCCCCTTCTGCGTCCCTTTGTCTTTCTTTCATCATAAATTCAGGATCTTGGACCCTCCCTAAAACATTGTCAGATCAATAAACATGCAGACTTTTATCTTTAAAGTTATTATTAAATATTGAAGGAGCTGAAAATTATGACACTGGAGAAAAAAATTAGTCACTGAAATTAAAAAGAGACCCCCTATACAAAGAGAATTATCTAATCACAGAACTTTGTACCATAAATGTCAAACTCAAAGTGAAGCTTCATGTTTTTGTATGAGAAATCAGTCAGTAACAAATAGTGGCCTCTGGGACCAACCAATAATAGATACCATAAACTCTGTTATCTAATTTTTTTTAATCTAATGTTTTATTAGCCAACCTCTGTGCACCCCTTCTGCTAATCAAAGAAAGGTATTGTTATGGTCCTGTATCATTTTACTACTAAGTGTATTTTATTTTAATTCTTTGAAAGATGGCACTCCTTGTGTGGTTCATTACAGAGTATGTAATTAATCAGAGCAACTCCAACCATGTTGCTAAAGATTTTTGTTGCCTTTTATGGAGAATATGAAGGGAAAATGGAGAGCAGGTTGTTTTTTTCTTTTGCCAAAAAAGCTGATAACCCAGTTGTGATTACTATTTCATCTACACAGAGGGACAGCAACATGAGAAATAAACTTTTTAAAGTTTCTAACACTTTAGTGTTTCTTGTAAGAAGCTGGGACATTTCAGGAAAAGAAATAATTGAAGAAGAGGAACAAAGCCAAAGTTCCCAGACCTTGACAACTAGGGCAGATGTAACAAGTCCACATTCATTGTGGGAAAAAAGGGAAGTCTGCACTTTTTCAGAAGAAAACTTGACTGCATGAACAGAACCATAGAGACAAGGGAATAATGTAGTCTTTGCCTTAAGGTTTATAGTCCAAACCTTCTCTGCTCATCTCACATCCATCTGAGGGTCCGTGACGGACCACCCCAGCCGCAAATGTTTTTAGAGTAGAACTAATGGAGGCAAACATCCTAGGTGTCGGATGGAAAATAATTAACCCCCAGTCCTCAAACGCCAGAGAGGCTTTCTTTCAGACATTTCTAGTAGTCCATTCTTTACCCCATTCTGTGTTATCTGCACTACACCCTCAACACATACACACAATGTACATGCTGGGAAGGAAGAAGTATGATTATATTTTGTGTTTTCAAAATCTCTGCCTTTGTTCTTTAAAGCTATATTAGAGATTGGTTTTCTTGGTTTTTCAATCTCATTTTGTTCAGACTTACAGCAGCTCCACAATCACTAAAGTCTTCTCTCTCTCAACCACGTTAGTTCTTTATTATGACTACTCATGCAAGGCAGTTGATGTTTCTTATGTCACATGTGCTATGGGAGACAGGTTCCTCCCAATCCCATTGTACTCCCAAACCCCATTCCTTTCAACCATCTATTCATCCATCAAGCCATTTGCGTTACTAAGGGCTTTGAGATGGGAAATTTACGTCCTTGAAACCAATTATGGTATGTTGAGTTTATAAAGAACTCTTCTGCTTTACAAAATTTTTTAAGAGAATGAGTATTCTTGTTTACAAGACAGACAAGGTCTTTCACTAAGTTGGGTTTATACCCCAGTTAGAGAAGTCAAAGAAACGTAAACATTTAAGTGAATATTTCCCTCTCAGTAAACATAAGAAACACTGGGGGACTCTAACTGAGTCAATGGAGCAGGGAGGACAGTTTTGTGAAATATTTAAATTGAGGTTCAAAGAATAGGCAAAAGAAGGAGGAATGTAAGAGCATCACAGGTTGAAGGATAGCATGTTTTAAGACCAATAGTCAGGAAGGAACTTGGTACAAAGTGGGAAGGAGAAAAACTGAGCTAGACTGGAGCCCAATGACCAAGATGAAAGTGGAAAGATACAGAAGTAGAGGAGCCAAGATTAAGACAGTGCCAAGCCATTGTCTTGGCACAGACAAGAATTTTGGCCTTTAGTAAGAGCAGTGAGTAGCCACTGAAATGTTTTTGTTTTTTGTTTGGGGGGGGGGGTGGTGATTCAGCCATGATATTCGTGTTTGAATCACTCTGTTGTATCTCATCACAGAATTGATTAGAGGAGTGAAAGAAGAAAACTGATGAGACTAATGCCATTTTCTAAGTGAGAAATAATGGTAGCAGTCAATAGAGAAATGGATGATTTCAAGACAGATTTGGAAGGCAGAGTTTATAAGACTTGGTGGCTGCTTAGATTGGTAGCATTACAGAGAAAGAGAGTGTCACTGATGACTTTCAGTTTTCTAACATGAGGCACCATTTCCTGATGTGAGAACTTTTGGAGAACTGCCTACCTCACCTAGGGATGGGGTGGGATGGGGGCAGAAATAACCCCAAGGTTAGATGTGGACATGTTTGATCTGAGATGCTTGTGATTCATCCAAGTGCAGATGTCATACATGTAATTGTAGAAACAGATTTGGAGCCCAGAAGAGAGATCTAGGCTGGAGATATAAATTGGGTAATACCTTCCAGATGATATTTAAAGCCATGAGTATGGATAAGATCACCTAGGAAGAGAGCGTGTTTTCAGAGGAGAGCCAGGATGCCTCTCTGACCCTCAGTTGTCTCTTCTAAAACATGGAAGTAATGATCTGTCTGTTCAAGAAGTTGAGACACATCGATACCTCATATTAGCTCTATGTCCAGCTCACAGTCTGCACTCACTGTATGGTAATTGCTATTATTACCGTGGTAAAATCCCACAGCCTCATTCTCTGGAATGAGTTGGGACTAATTGACAGAGAGGAGCATGGAGAAGAGTAAATGAATGCATGAAGAAATGAACATGAATCTATAGGGATATTTCTGATATCCAAACATTAGCTTTCATTGTGCCAGCATTTTAGGATTTTTTTTTCTAATTTTTATTTTCTAGACAACCCTTCCCTTGCAAACAAGCTCCTATAATTCTCCCCATGAAAAATCAGGGGTCTTCATTTTTCTTAAGTGAGATTTTTGTGCCAAAATGACTTGTGAAGCTACCACCAGATTCATCAGCTTGGCAGGTTTTCATCATTGTTGCTATAGTCACTGATGGATTTGTTAAGAAATATCTAAATGTTCTTTTGGTAACATTATTTTTAGGAAGGCAAAGCCTTTACATTTCCAGACAGCAGCTTGGTTGTGAATGTGGGGAGACCACAGAACTGTAACACATTGCACATGTCGACAAGGCTGTCTGGGCTTCTTGGCATTACTAATGATGATAATAATCCTGCTTGGTAGAGGCAGACCCTCCCTGCAGCTGGTGTCCTTTCTGTGCAGGGATGAGGTCATTCAGTGGGGAGGTGGGAAATGGAGCTGGGAAGGATGAGAGAGAAGAGGAGGGGAAGAAACTGTCATGTCTGCATTCTTGGTGGAAAATAGAAACATATTTGCCACAGGCTTGCTTATTTATTTTTTAAGAAGAGGGAATGGAGAGGCAAGGGTATGGTGAGGAACTGTAGCATGGTAACAGCTTGGTTTTCCCCCAAGCTGCACAGCTATCTGTATTCACAGTAACCAGCTAATCAGATCTCCAAGGCACTGATAACCCTATGAATCTAATCTCTAGAATATTTGAAACTGCTCAGTCAGAGCAGGATATTCCAGCAATTTAGATCCCAGTAACTACTTTAGAGTTGTGAAAAAGCCCAATTCTAGACAATCCACTTCTCTTTCTGCCACAAATATGTCTTAAAAAGAGAAATTCAGGATTATTTTTCCTTTGGCAATGTAATTAAAGGCATCAGCTTATTCTTCATCTAATTCTCAATGTTGTCACCGAAAACAAATAAACAGCTTTTTTTTAGTTTACCAGTACTAGTCAACTGGTGTACCATAGGTTTATTTCTAGAACTTGTATGCATAAAGACTATAAGTCCTCAGGATTTGGAATTATTGTAGTTGGTTGTTGTTGGGAGTTTTTGAGGGAAGGGCTTAGTGAAAGAGAGGTCACTTTGGCATCCCTGGGTAAGATCCTGGCTTAGGCACAACCGGCCAGTCACAATCAACCATTTGGCCATATCTGCACAAGTTAATAGAAGTGAATCAACTCTGATCAAATTGAAGAAGTACTAAAGAGGCTCTCAAGATGTTTTTGAACCCTTTAGAGGCAAGGCCAGGTCTGATTAGCCATTGTATCCCCAGTGCCTCAACCGGGCCTGACACAAGGTGCTCAGCGAGTGATGAGTGTGTGAGTGAGCCAGTGTGCCCATTACCCATGGTTGAGGACTTCTGCTGTTAGCTAGTACAAATGACCGTGAGTAATTACGTGGAGGAAAAAATAATATTTTCTCCTAAATGCTGGAGAAAGAGGCTGAAATCTAATAAATCTATTAGCTGACTCTCAACAATGCTCCTGACATGAGTTTTCAAGATACAATGTAGAGGACTGGACTGAAGGTCTAAAACCTAACCCTTTCACAAGCCACTAAAATTTCTTTACTTCAATTTCCTCATCAGTAAAATGGATAACGATACTTTCTCTGCCCCCCACTCCTAGAGTTATTTTCAGCACTAAACCTTATTATGGAAGAGAAACTAATATGAACCACAGAGGTAAGGTGTCATTATTGGCATCTTTTGAGAATACAGTATCCTTACATTTTCTTTTTAAGATTTTATATATTTATTTGAGAGAGATCACAAGCAGAGGGGGAGGGTCAGAGAGAGAAGGAGAGTGAGAAGTATACTCCCCACTGAGCCTGGAGCCCAACGTAGGGCATCTCAATCCCAGGACCCCGGGATCATGCCATGAGCTGAAGGCAGGTACTTAACTGACTGAGCCAGCCAGGCACCCTTCCTTAAATGTTTTTAGAAGAAAGAAAAGATGTTTAATTCCTTGAAGAAAAGGTGCTTCAAAATCATATTTAGTGGTGCTATTGTTGTTAATTGTTATTAAACCCTCTTTAAGATACATTTATTCAAAAAATAATAACAGGCCTCTGCTCCCCTTCTGGAAAGTTTTGATGACTTATCTTCAAATTTTATGTGTTTAAAAATCTAAAGTATGACATCTTACTTGTAAAAACCATTATTATTGATAGCCTCTGGAAGCAGCAAGGGTTATGAAAGCTACTAACTGTGGATGATTAAGTGGTCACAAATAAAACATTGCTATTACCACATGTAAATTCTTTCCCTGAAGTTGGTGCCTCTGCAAACAGTGATTCAACTACAGTTGTCTGTCATGGGACAATAGAATTGTCCTTGAAAGAACACTGCATACAAGACAAGAAACAATGCCTCAGCCTTTCTTCTGTGGTCTTAATCAAACCATTTCACCTCCCTTAACCTCCTTAGCTTTCTTATTTCTTAACTTTGAGAGCATTCCATGGCTCTCCAGCAGAGTTTTACTGCTCTCCCTAGAAGGCATGTGAAAAGAAGGATGGCATTCTTGGTTGTCAAAATGACAGGGTGGGCAAAAAATGATAGGGTGGAGATATACTGCTGGCATTTAGTGGGCAGAGGTGGGTCTGCTAAATTTTCTACAGTGAGCAAACCAGACTCATGAAAGGAAGAATTGTCCCCCTGTATCATAAATATGCCCTCTTAAGAAACACTGGACCAGAGCATTTGAGAGTAAAAGGAGACACAGTTAATAATATAGGACTGTTTCAGGCAAACTGGGATATATGGACCATCTAGCTGCAGCCCAAGTCAACTGTAGCTTACATTGTCTTCCCACATTCTTGTCAGTCCTCCTCTCAAATGACAAGATCCCGAGCTTTGCTGAACAGCCGTTACGGAAGTAGACAAGTCTGGACCACATACCTTCCGTGGTCTCTATTTTACCAGGAAAACTAGCAGCAGAGTTAAAGTTAGCTCACTTATTCATCCCTGAATTTGGTTATGTTTTAGTTACAGAGCCCCTCTTATTTCTCCCTTTCCCTCACCCTCAGAACTTTGGGCACTGCTACCACTCAAGTTTGTGGCAGCTGCCTGAAGCATTTGTTTGGGGGGTGGGTGGGGGAAGAGGATAAAGGGAGAGTGGAGCCAGCTTTTCCCTGCAGCTGTAGCTAACCAGAGCAAGCTGCCTGCACAGACAGCTCACTCCATTTTAGAGGCCACCCTGAAGCCATATCTGTGGGTGCAACGTTATTATGACACATCCTACCGTGGGGTGTGAAGGGAGAAACTGCTCACTGCAATGGAGGTGCCAGATGATTCTTACACTACTTTCTGGACTGTCATTTAAAGGGAGAAAACATAACCCAAATCAGGAATCTTTTCTACTCTGTTGACATCTCGGCTAAAGAAAACAGTCAGGTCCAGGTGGGTTTTATGTTACTCAGCTCCTGTACATGGACAAAGACTGGGATTCCAGCATTCCTGTCTAGCCTCAGGGTTTTCTCCTAGTTGAATTTACTTTCAGCTTCTTAAATTGTATTTCACTCTTTAAAGAAAATCTGCTGTGCTGAGTTGTATAAGGCTTGACATGATGATCTAAACTAATCATTTAAATATGCACTTGGACAATTGTTGAAAAACACTTGTTTGTATCATGGAATAAAAGTTACCACATACACAATAGTAATTTTTCAAACCTAAATGAATAAAAGAGCATGGCAAAAAAAAAAGGCATAAATTTTTTAGGCCAAAACAGAGTTCATGTCTAAATTCAACTGAGAAAAACTGTAGAAATTTGCCTGATGCTGACAGAGAGCTAGCTCTCTTTCCCTTTTCCTCTTATTTCTTTTACCTTCTCACCCTAACATTTCAGGATAAGCCTTTGGGAACATTTGGCTTCTCTACATTACAGAAAAGTGGCGAGTATAAGCCTTGGCAGCAAATGGACCAATCTTTTGTTGCATTTAGTACTCCTTTAGACAAATATTATCTCTTTTAAGGGACAAACAGACCCAATAAAGATCAGAAGTTAGGCCATTGCTTTTCTAACTTTCCCATGAAACCTTAGCTTTTTCCAGAACTTATCAAAGATATAAGAGTCAGTTTGGGGAAGGCTTTTTAAAAAAATCTCTCAGTGTTGTAAGGGAGGTTAATAAGGTACTAGAGGGTTATGGTTTTAAGAAAGTTTCTTCTTTAAAAAAAAAAAAAAACAGGGCTTTTTAAATTTATTTGAGAAAGAGAGAGAGGGAGAGAGAAAGAGCAAGCACAAGTTGGGGGGAGGAGCCAAGGGAGAAAGACTCCCCACTGAGCAGGGAGCCTGATGCAGGACTCCATCCCAGAACTTTGGGATCATGATCTGAACTGAAGGCAGATGTTTAACCAACTGAGCCACTCATTTTTTTCTTTTATCTGTATATACCTCACTTCCAAAGAACATGCCATTCAGAAGAATTAAGTAATTAATTGAGGGAATTGGGGTAATTGGAATATGAAGTTGGAGATAAGAGTGGGGAACAGAAATATATACTACCCAATCCTTTACGATTGTAGAAGTAATTCACAAATTTAGCTCTAAGCTTTCTAGTGCCCTAAATTAAAAGAAACATGCTATTTTAATCACCCAGCTTAACCTCTGGCATCATAAGATAGTGTGCAGGAGCAAGTGGATTTTATTTGTTCATCCATTTACCAACATTTCTTGAGCACCTTCTGATGTATTTGGGAGCTTATATTCACAGAGAGCTTGGGCAGTATCAGAGAAAGCACCTTTATTAGATTTGTGTGAAATGCTCTGTATGAAAGTATATAATCTCTTAAAATTGATTTTAACCAGGGCGCCTGGGTGGCTCAATGGGTTAAAGCCTCTGCCTTCGGCTCGGGTCATGATTCCAGGGTCCTGGGATCGAGCCCTGCATTGGGCTCTCTGCTAAGCAGGGAACCTGCTTCCCCCCATCTCTGCCTACCTCTCTGCCTACTTGTGATCTCTGTCTGTCACATAAATAAAATCTTTTAAAAAAATTTGATTTTAACCTAAAATAGAATGTTTATCTGTTTGTGAACAAATCCAAATTATATCAGACACATTTTCATGAATTTCTTTTTTAACAGAAGTCTTAGTAAACTTCCTCCAGGTCTCATTAAATTATCACCTGTGACCTTGAAACATGACTGTCTGAGTACATGTGGCTTAAAGCACAAAAGTATTTCTTGATAAAAGTCTTCAGAGTCAGAATTTGGCCATAGGCAGTTATGGAATGCCCTCTATGAAACTCATTGTTTTCAAATATTTTAGGCACCAAGATCCCTTCTCAAATTATCTTATGCCCACCCTCAATATAGAAAACACATGTAAGTGATATTTTGTTAAGTGTAAATTCATTTTTAAATTTTAACATATCTACTTATTATCAAGACAGTTGATGATACCAATGAAACCCTTTCCATGAATCATAAATTTGAATGGATGATAATTGTTTTCTTTTGGCCCCAGCATCTTATTTTTTTCCACATTCTGTTTTATTGCATTTTTTAAAAATTCATTTTGATGCCTCAATATATGCTATGCAATTAGACTAATCCAGAATCTTCAAAAAAGTCACAAATAATTTTATTTCAAAATTGAATAACTAATAAAAGCTAACTGCTCACATTCCTAAAAACATACATTTTGTTATGTTTTATATATTACAAATACATAATTTAATATATTTTATATATCATATATTTATAAATATATATTTTATGTTTAATCATATTCATAATGTGAAATATATTATAAAATATTTTACATATTTATACATAAATATTATAAATATTTAATACAGAATGATGTCACACAGGAGATACACACACCTTACCAACACACCTTAAAATTATCCATTAAATTAGGGGCGCCTGGGTGGCTCAGTGGGTTAAGCCGCTGCCTTCGGCTCAGGTCATGATCTCAGAGTCCTGGGATCGAGCCCCGCATCGGGCTCTCTGCTCTCTAGGGGAGCCTGCTTCCTCCTCTCTCTCTGCCTGCCTCTCTGTCTGCTTGTGATCTCTCTGTCAAATAAATAAATAAAATCTTAAAAAAAAAAAATTATCCATTAAATTATCATGACTTATGTGTTATCTGTTAGGCTACCTATGACTAGAACTTGTTGTCGGAGAGTCCAGCTTGTACAGAGCTGACCAAGATCCAATGATACAGACTTGTAATGAGCAGATGTTGTTGAAAGTTTGTTTTCTCTTTTTTTTTTTTTTTAAGATTTATCTATTTGTTTGAGAGGGAGAGAGAACAAGGGTTGGGGGAGGTGCAGAGAGAGAGAGAGAGAATCCTCAAGCAGACTCCTTGCTGAGTGTGGAGACTCCCACAGGGCTCAAACCAGAGACGCTGAGATCATGACCTAAGCTGAAATCAAGAGTCAGCTCCTTCACCAGCTGAGCCACGCAGGCACCCCATTTTTTTTAATATTTTCTTGACATGTAATTGACCATGGCACACATGTGCTATAGTAATGTACTTCATTGCAGTTTTACCTGAGCAGACATCCACATTCCAGAAATCAACTAAAGACTGATGCAGAGCAATAACCTTTCCTAATGAACAGCACATTTTAGAATTTTTTTTTAAGATTTTTTTTTTATTTATTTATTTGACAGACAGAGATCACAAGTAGGCAGAGAAGCAGGCAGAGAGAGAGAGAGAGGAGGAAGCAGGCTCCCCGCTGAGCAGAGAGTCCGATGCGGGGCTCGATCCCAAGACCCTGGGATCATGACCTGAGCTGAAGGCAGAGGCTTTAACCCACTGAGCCACCCAGGCGCCCCAGAACAGCACATTTAAAAGAGATTCGTCTTTGTGCCCCAAAATTGCAGGAGGAGCTTTTAGTCCAAGATCTAGGTAGATGGTGGATAGTGGCCGTGGTAGTGCTTTTTGGTGGCAATGTGTACATGTGTACATGTATCCTACTAAAATTCAGTGCATCCAGTTGAAGGATGGGCCTTATGGCATCATTTGTGTTATTATTGTCGCTTTGTTAACTGAACCTCTACGTGAGACTAAGAAAGCCTCTCTTCCCTTTCTCTGGACTTAAATGAGAAATTCTATGCTAGACTGGAAAAAGAGAATCTCAGGCATGAAGATACAAAACCAAAGAGAAAGTATTAACACCAAGGACCCACAGATAAATTAATGCTATATTTTTTCCTATAACCAATTTCAAAAGTAATTATATTAAAAATTTTACAAAAGCAAAAATGAAGGTAGGTATCCCCCCTGTAATAATCATATAAATTTGTTTCAGTTGTTTCAGTTTTTCTATTTGGAATGTGGCAAAGTTATAAATAAATTTAATGTTTAATCTTGTTTACATTTATAAAAATCTAAAATGCCTTTTAGTTATTTTCTACAGCTTGGTTTTTTTCACAGAAAGGAAACTAGGTTGGGCAAGGATAAGATGACTGGAATTTTTTAAATCTGCAATGTGTAATTTCCCCTAAGTGAAATTAAATTTAGTTCAACTCTGAGATAAATGCTATGTATGACACCACTGGAGTTGGAGTTCTCCTGCTCTCCATTTGGTTACCAGTCATTATTCCTCATTTCTATTCTCTCCAGAAACGGGGGTTTTCATGCTCTGTTGACCGTATGCTTCCTGTTTCTTTATCTCATACCCTACATACTACTCCAATTTGGGCCACAATTGTAAGTCCTTGTATAATTCACCATAGAAAGATTTCTATCCCAGAAGTGGCTTGAAAAGACATAGTTTCCTAGGGCTGCCATAACAAATTACCATAAATCGAATGGGTTATAACAAGAGAAATTTATTCTCTCACAGTTCTGGAGGCTAGAAAGCTGAAGTCAAGGTGCCAGCAGGGCTTTGCTTTCTCCAGAGGCTCTGGAAGAATTCTCCTTGCTTCTTGTAGTGTCTGCTGGTTGTCAACAGTCCGTGGGTGGTGGTGGTAGTGACTCCAAAATCTGCCTCTGTCTTCACATGATTGTCTTCCTTCAGTGTGTAGTCTGTGTCCAAATTCCCTCTTCTTATAAGGACACAAATCATTGGGTTAGATAAGGCCCACTCTTATCCACTATAAGCTCATCTCGTTTACATCTACTAAGACCATATCTCCAAATAAAGTCATATTCAGAGGCTCCCAGTAAACATGAATGGGAGGACGTAGGAAGACACAAACCTGATATAGGTAGTAAGAATCTTGTTAAATTTGCTCAACTTCTTGAGCATTTAGGAGTCTGCACTTAAACATTTTTACTTGTCTGGTATCAAACAAAGCATCCATGAGCTTTCCTTCCACTTAGGATGTAGTTATTTGTTTTCTCCATATTGTCTCTTACCTGGAAATCTATCCAAAGCCACAGAAACCCTAACTAATCAATTCCTTGGTCACTGCCATAGCATATGCTGAGTCTGTATCATTTTATAAAATTGCGCCTCAGGGCCCAGTTTTGTTCTCCAGTATTCATATGCAACTGCAAATCAAAGTAAATTACATTCAAGTGTTTTCAAGCATGGATTCTGGCCCACAGTTAACTTCTTCCCAGATTCTATACTTTGTTCTTTATACATCTGGACATTAAGCTTACTTAAACTTGTATAATATTCTCCCTAAGGCATTAGCTGTGAAGAGCTACATTATCCCAGATTCTTTTACCACTTGAGCTTTGCTAGTATTCTAAAGGCTGGCCAAAGGTCAAATATTGTATGCTTTTAAGATAGTATGTACTGTTTAAATCCCCTCCTTAACCAAAGATGCAGTTATACTGAAGAGGGGACCCAGGGCAAAGGTCACAAACTAGACCAGACACCACATTCCTTCCCAGATATGTTTTCTTTGACATGATGGTTTTTTTTTTTAAAAATTGAGTTAGTTGCTAAAGAGAGCAGATACCATAAAGAAACCCAGGTATCTGGCTTTTTTGAAAACTCAGAAGATGGGCTCACATTTCTGCAGCTGTCCCTTCAGATAGAATATGGGTTCTCACCTGCATAGTGGGCCAGTTTGAACTAAACCATTTCATTCATTTATGTTACCTATCTGGCTGTTATTGGCATTTGAGTTGTCCACCCCTGACCTAAGACTTAAGAATTCAACCTTCATTTTCTTCCTGATGAGGTTCAAATAACTGTATTGAACACACTGAGGCAAAGAGAACAGATCATTGGTTTTCCTTCCTTCTGATTTACACTGTCTTTTGGCAGATTTCCACCAATACCCCCCAAGTTCAGTGGTAAGGTGCACACGTTCAGTCACAGGGCATCAGAATTCCATAGGCTTTTCCCTCTTTTTTTCTCACTATCTCAGGTGTTACAGTTGAACTCAGATGTAAGAACTGAAAATTTCCAAAGTGGAAGGTAATTTCAAACTAAGTCTCATGTTAGTCTCTTGAGGTTGGATTTCATTATCACAGCACAGGCCCTTCCTGAAATTTTTAAATGTGATTTCCTAGCCTGTGGAGCCTCTTATGGCCCTTTTTACTTAACTCTTTCTGCTTCCATGTTCTACCATTTAATCCTTGGTCCACATTATTCCAACTTCAGATTAGAACCATCTTTCTGGAAGTCTCCTATCTAGACTCTTAACAGTATCTTTCCTTTGGTCACTGGTCTTGCCCTATAGAACATCTCTGGGCAACCCCTATCCTGGGTTTAGGATCTCCCAGTTCTCTCTGTCCTATTCTCATCACATCAATTTCTTCTTACACTCATAGTGTTTCTGTAGAGGGCTATCGCCTAAACCACTGACTTTGGGATCCTGAACAATACCTCTCTAGCTTTCTTGGAATCATCAATATCACTAAAACACCCTCTTAGTTTTTCATTATCTCCAATGTCATTGGCACACTGGATTCATTCAGCCGATGGAATTTTATATTCACTATATGACTCATGTGGCTATGTGGTCCTCTCCAGAATTCACAGAACATATTATCATGTTATGACAGTCACTACCTTAATGGTAGGAAAACCCTAATTTGTGATTCCTCATATTAGTAAATCCTAAAAAACCCATCTTTACCTTTATTTTAAAGCTTCTTGGAATTTCTGATTATAAAAGTAACATGTTTATTATAGAGGATGTAGAAAATACACAAAAATACAAAGATAAAAATAAAAATTACTCATAACTGTGCCAAATAGAGCGAACCATTGTTAACATCTTGATATGTTTATTTTCACATTTACATTTTAATCTCTTCCTGTCCCAGTTCTTTAGTTCTCAAACACTCTTGAGAGAAGGGTAATTTTTAGACTAAATTTAGAGAAGAGAGTTATATAACCCAAGAAAGGTCTAGCCTTAATATTTCATAATGTTCTCAATATTGTACACATTCCTGCTTGGTTTATGTTAAATTTAGCCCTCTACAATATGATGAATATTGGGTTTTTTATCACTACCCTCCAAGGAGTACAAAGATTATCTCTACAGTCCTCTCATTTTTCTGATAGAATAGATTGTATCATGGGCCACCCATATGTACAGAGCCCTGGCTTAGTCTTAGGCATTTGTCATGGACTGAATTATGTACCTTGCCACCCCAAACTCATATAGTTGAAACCCTCCCTCTCCCCACAATGTGATGGTATTAGGAAGGGGGGCCTTTGGGTGGTAATTAGGATTAGATGAGGTCATAAGGGTAGAGTCCTCATGAATAGGATTAGTGACCTTACAAAAATCATAAGACAGATTGCTTCCTTTCTTGGCTCTTCACCATGTGAGGATAGTGAAGTCAGTAGTCTGCAGTCGGAAGAGGGCCCTCACCAGAGCTTGACCATGCTGACACACTGATCTTGGACTTCTAGCCTCTAGAAGTATGACAAATTTCTGTTCTTTATAAGTCACTCAGTCTGTGGTATTCTGTTATAGCAGCCCAAACTAAGACAGCATTCAAGGAAGAAGATCCTGACAGATCTGGCTGTAAAGACACAGATGAAAAGAGGTTCATACTTACCCAAGGTCATGAGAGCCTGATGGACCAAGATCTTAAGCTAGGGCTTGAAAGGGGGAAAAGGTAGGCAGTAGAGGAAAATTGTTCAGGTATATTTTATAATTGAAAAGTGTTAGGGACCAACAATTATTATTGGCTGAGAGTATAGCAAGCTCCTAGCTGGAAACCAAGTCTGATTCAGCTCTGAAATCTCACAACATTTTCAGCTGCTGAACTAATGAATCTCTAATACATCATTCCATAAATATTGTTAATTATTCTGGACTTCACATTCACCCTTTTAAAATTTTATGAGAGGGCACCTGGGTGGCTTAGTTTGTTAAGCGACTGCCTTTGGCTTAGGTCGTGAACCTGGAGTCCCAGGATGGAGTCCACATCGGGCTTCCTGCTTAGCAGGGAATCTGCTTCTCCCTTTGACCCGCTCCACTCTCTTGCTCTTTCTCTCTTTCTCTCTCTCAAACAAATAAATAAAAATAAAGTAAAATTTTATGAGAGGCTTTTTAGAAATTTATTTAATAACCTAGAGATACCTATTTTTAACAAATGTTATTTAGTATTAAAATAAATTAATTGCAGTTGCTAAACTTACTAGCTGGTGATACAAAGATAAAGTTCATAACATATTCTAGTTGAGCTAAATAGCATCTAGGTGAGAAATGTTTCTAGCACTTGCTGGCTTATGTGCTAGTGATGAAAAAGGACGTCATAATTAATACAGC
Source organism: Enhydra lutris kenyoni (assembly GCF_002288905.1). Taxonomy (NCBI): domain Eukaryota; kingdom Metazoa; phylum Chordata; class Mammalia; order Carnivora; family Mustelidae; genus Enhydra; species Enhydra lutris. The sequence goes on along the minus strand of NW_019154086.1, from coordinate 66,657,691 downwards.
TAATATTCAGTTTATAGGCAGCTATAAACAAATGGCTCATTGCTTTGGACAGCCATACAATCAGGGGACAGCTTCAGACCATTAAAAAAAAAAAATGAACAGGTGGTTTGTCTACAACTTTGAAGTAGCTCTATAAGAGGAAGTGATGATTGGATTTCTCAGGGTGGCAGATTGTAATGGAAAGCTCTGGACCTGGAGTTAGAAAAACTGGTGCTGGCAGAGCCAACCTTTAGTTGTTACAATCTTTGCATATCGTATGCTTTCTTTACTTCACCGGTGAACTAAATAAACTTCTCTAATATTCTGCAACTTTTCATTCTCCACACGTGTCTGATCATTCTACAGGAAACCAAGAATGCAGTGAGATATCACTTTAAGGAAAGATGACGTGATCTCTAGTACTAAGCTTCTTGTCCAGCCTTACGCATGTCAGTTTCAGATACTCATTACATCATCAGGGAAAAAGGCCAATAAAAGCCTAGACCTCTCAGGCAGTAGAATCTACTTATAAATTGGAATGGACAGAGTAGCTGCGGTTTTTCCAAACTCATGTTCTTGGGTATTACTAAAATGCATTTTATGTGCTGCATCTTGTTCAAGTTTTCGTGATGTGTCCCTGTAAAAGTCTGCTGGCCTCCTGCAAGCAGGGAATATGTCTTTGGTTATCTGTTACCAGTTAGCTCAGTTGGTTAAAATCCAAGACAGTGGGATCAGGCTCCATATGGGACACTTGGCTTCATTCAGAACAGTCCCAGCTTGCCCAGCTGGTTCAGAAATGCATGCATTTGATCACAGAGGGCAGAAGTGTGCATATGACTGGCTCAGCATAACCTATTCCTCCTACTAGAAGATCACTCAGAGCCCATGTAATTCTGACAGAGGTTATTGACCTCAAACTTGTTTAGAATTACCAACTGTGAGCACAATGCCATGACGGTTTATGCATTCCTTAAAGATCCTGATGACCTTTCACCCAACTGACCATATAAAGCTTTCTACATTTTGAGAGTCTCTGATGAAAACAGCTTGTTATTGGAGGCTCTCTGACAGGTGCTATGCTAAGTATAATGCATGCAATCTCTCATTCACACCTCAAAGTAATCCCACGCAATATGTAGTATTTTTATTCTTTTGCAGTTGAGAAAACCATGGCTGGGAGAAGTTATCTGTCCCAAATCCACTGACTGGCAAAGCCAGGACTCCAGTCTAAGTGTGTCTGACCCCAGAACCCATGCTTTGACCCACTCTACTGCCTCTCTAATGATACTATACGGTTTGGGATTTTAGACACTATGATAAGCTCTTAACTATGGCATGAAACCTTCCACAATCAGATGCTTGTGAGTGGGTATGGGTTTTAAGTTGTAATTTCTTGATGAAAAATGAGGTCACCTCTTTTCTCAGACAGAGAAAACCTGACAAACAGTGAAGTGAGGCAGATGTCTGTTCTTGGATGCTTCTGTACGTCCACCATTAGTAACCTCCTCTCTGCCCCAGCAGCTTGAGATACTCACATCCCAAATAGAAAGCTTTTTGTTCAGCTTTAAGTTCGTCAAACTTCTAGTTCAAACACAAACTCCCATAGTGGGCAAGTTGAAAGTCCACTTCTTTTCTTCTCTGAATTCCCCAGCATCTCCCCATCACCTCAGTGTACTTTATACCCTCAAACCCAGAGGCATCAACAGATCAGTCAGACCAATTTTTCCTGATCTTCTCAGCAGTAGAACTGCACAGGCTTTTCAGTAGAAGGGGGAAGCTATAAAATGTCTCCTGTTGGAACATTGAGTAAAGCCCTGATTTGTCCCGTGGAGCCACAGTTTCATCTGTGAAGTTTAATTTAAAGTTTAATCATTGAGCAATGGGGTTAGTATTCTGGAACTGTTCTTCCTGACCTTCTGAACTTCACTCACACTTGAGTGAAAAGGGGCAGCTTGAATGCATGCAGAAGGCATTTGGTGCAAGTTCAGGGAAAGGTCCTTGGTCATTGGTAATATGCAGCTCTTATGGTGTATTCCTTTTGAGACTTTGTAAATGGTAATGAAATGAAGGCTGCCTTCAGGGTAATTTCTCTTTTTCCCAATCAGCAGTACAAAGACTCCAAAGTCCATGGTTTTCCTTTTAAAAAGGTCGTACTGACTCAATTTACTATTGACACAGAAAGTATACTCAGAGTTGAAGAGCCTCTAGATAATCTAAGTTGTTTCCATTGTCCAGCTTCTGGGAAGCTATCATTTAAAAAAAATAATAATAATAGCTCTTAAAATTTTTTAAAAGAGATTTATAAATCACTGCCCTTTGATGCTATTAAAGAACAAGGTCTTCCATTTCACATTCTTCTTGAGATCTTGTAAAACCCTTCACTCATGTGTCCTTACCCTGACCTCCTTTTATTTTCATCTCCCTGATCCGTGCTATCATCTGCTTTTCACTTGTGGCCTTTCTTCCTTCCCTTCAGGGAATAGTTTTTTAGTACCTATTATGTAAATAACTAGCCGTGTGCTAGACACTGAGGAGGTGAGGGATGAACATGAAGAGAAAGGCCATGTCCTCCAAGGACTTATAGTTCAGAGGTTGCATACTTAAATGGCAGGGAGAGATGGGAAGGTATACAAGGGAGTGGAAAGAGGCCAGGTACAGGACAGAGGGCTGACTGGGACTACGCCAAAATGGAAAGGACATGGCACTTCTGAAGAGACCAGTCATGATGCAGCTCCAGCTTATTGGAACCATCCTGGAATGCTAGCCCAGCATTGTCAGAGCTTCCAGTTTGTCTAGAGAAGTCAGAAATCCAGATTTTTATTATGTGCCATCTCCAGGTTTTTTTTAAATGCTGGCAACTAACTCACATTCTTCAAAAACACTGTGTAGGCCAAACAAAACATGTATGTGGGCTGAATTCAACCCATGGTCCTTTAATTTAGGGAGTTTTGGTCTGGTTAGTGAGGTAAATCACACATGTATGAAATCATTAATTTAAAATGCAGCCCATATGACTAAGAATCATAATGAATGACACAGACTGTTCCTGCTAGAGTTCAGAGAAAGGAGAAGGAGGACTGGGGAGATGGGACGGTGATGGGCTCCAGGTGCTGTGGCCTCAGCTGTGCTGGGCATCTTGAGGGACAATGAGGAAACTGGAGGATATGTGTTGGGAATTTGGTTGACCCACTGAGGTCTGGTGGTCGACAGTCTCCAGTGCCAGACTAGGAGGTTGGGCTTTACCTTCTCTGTCATGGGGAGCCATCGAGGATTTGCTGATCTGCAATTTTAGAAAATAAAATAAATAAAATATCTTGGTGGGTAAAGGGACAAAGTAGCATGCAAAGAGAAACCATCAGGAGACTCTTGCTGCAGTGCTTTACCCCGTTTTCTGTTCCTCTTCCTCTTACACCCCTCTACAGCACATCCCAAAACTTTCCACCTAAAGAAGTCTCCCCCTGGCAGGGTAGCTTTGAAGTATGCCAGTGCCCTAAAACAAAACAGTATAACAAAATCAGACCAGATTAAAGTAGCAAGAGGGGGGAAACCCTTAGCTGCCACTTCTCATTAAGTGAAAACTTCTGTTTAAAAAAGAAATAAGGTATGCCTTTAAGATACATACATCTATCTAATACCAAGCTCTATTTAATACAAGCTACATATCTATGTGGCTCTAAAATGGGGATGGGAAGGTGCAGAACTATATTCTCCTTAGGTATATGAGTTATTTAGGAATAGCTCAGCAGTAGCCACATACATACTTTTATTATGTTATATTATTACATTTATTAGCAAGAAATTTTTAAGGATCCCATAGATGTGCATAGAGAAAATGGCCTCTTTTCAATCAAAACAGAAGAGCACTATTAGAAAAATTTTTAAAAAGGAAGAAAGAGTACAAAATTTTAGATATGAGACTGTATAGTGATCTTCTAAATATACCTAACATACCAAAGATGAATCATCCCTAAGTGCCCAGTTGAGTGTATTTGTGAGATGATGGGCTCCCCTTGTACATCATTGGACAGTTACTTGGGCCTCATCTCTGGACAGTGGGAGTTGGTTAGTTTAAGGTGGGCCAAACATGGACTTTGGAAAATCTTCACAGCTGGTTTAGGACCCTACATGACTTTGCTTAGAAACTAGAATTTCAATGTTTGGCCAAAGTAGGCAACTCTTAGTCATTCCAGACGTGATTATGCAAGGTTTTAATTTTCTAGGACCCTCATTTTACTTATTCCTCTTTTTACTCAACATTTTCATCATTTTATTTCTTACTAGTACTCTACCAGAGAATGAGAGGAGAAAGACAAAAAAGCAAGAACTGGGGCGCCTGGGTGGCTCAGTGGGTTAAAGCCTCTGCCTTCACCTCAGGTCATGATCCCAGGGTTCTAGGATCGAGCCCCACAGCAGGGAGCCTGCTTTCCCACCACCACCCCCCCACCTGCCTCTCTGCCTACTTGTGATCTCTCTGTGTCAAATAAATAAATAAATGAAATGAAATAATAAATAAATAAATAAATAAAATCTTTTGGGGGGGAAAAAAGCCAGAACTAATATATATTTATTTATTTATGGTTTTTATTTATTTGAGAGAGAGGGAGAGCATCACTGGGAGGAAGGGCAGAGGGAACAAGAGAAGCAGACTTCCCGCTGAGCAGGGAGCCTGATGCTAGGATCATGACCTGAGCCAAAGGCAGATGCTTAACCAAGTAAGCCACCCAGGCACACTGTTTGGGTTGGGTTGTGGTTTTTTTTTTTGTTTGTTTGTTTTTTTTAAGAGTTATTTATTTGAGAGAGAGAGAGAGAGAGAGCACGAGCAGGGGGATGGAGCAGAGGGCGAGGGAGAGAATCAGACCCCCTGCTGAGCGGGATGCCTACGCAATAGGGCTTCATCTCAAGACCCAGAGATCCTGGCCTGAGCCGAAACCCAGAGTTGGACTCTTAACAGACTGAGCCATCCAGGCACCTTAAAACTGTTTCATAAAAACCCATTTTACCTTATCATAAGAGCAATAATAATAATAATACCAGTAACAAGAGCTAGTACTTCTTAAACATTTATTACATCCCAGGCACTACCTAAATGCTTTAACATCTTAATTCATTTAATCCTCACCAACTCTATGAGGTACATCCCATTACCCTCCCGATTTTGAGGTATTAAAATGAAACCATAGAGAGGTTGTTACATTAACCAAATGTCTCATAATTTAGAAGGATCAAAAGCAGTATTTGAAGTCAAGAAGACTGACTCTGGAGGCTTCACTTTTTTTTTTTTTTGTGAAATATATAGAAAACATGAAATTATTGTTTTAACCATTTTTAAGTACACAATTCAGTGGCATTGTCATACAACCAACACCACCATTCCATCTCTAGAACTTTTCATCTCCCCAAATTGAGAGCCTTCACTTTTAAATACCACTCTCTAATACCTCCCCAAAAGTACTTGAATATCTGGAAATGTTCACTATTTGTGGTGGTTTTGTCTTCTTTTAATACAGAAGATTTAATACTTTTTCACTCTTAGCATCTATTACTCTCCATTTGCCCTGGGTGCCACTGCATGTTATCACACACCCTGTCCCTGATACAGTCAGTTGCCCCAGCCTGTCCAAGCTTCAAACTGCTGCTATCTCTTCCCAGATATTTGTGTGTTGGCACCTGCATGGGCAGTGACAGCTACATCACTTCTTCTGGCATTGATTCTAAGATGCATCCTATTATCAGGGGCATCTGGGTGGCTCAGTCATTTGAGTGTCCAGTCTTGGTTTCGGCTCAGGTCCTGATCTCAGGGAAGTGTGATTAAGCCCCGAGTTGGGCTCCACAGACCACAGGGAGTCTACTTGAGATTCTCTCCCTCCCCCCCCACCCCATCTTTCTCTGTCTCTCAAATAAATAAATAAATCTGAAAAAAAAGATGCACCCTAATATCAAAAAACTTAAAATCATAAAAGTTTAATAGCCATGTATCTTACTTAGGCTTAAAGAAATCCAGTGTTCTAGACTGATATGTCACTGTGAAGTAGTTTGTCCTTGTTCCTCAACACTCAGCCTACCACCATTGTGTTCCAAGGTTCATCCCTTCCTGCCTAGATTACTGTCATATCTCATCTCCCAGTTCTGAATTTCTTGGACAAACTGGACATCATGAAGCCAATCTTGAGCAGCTTTTCTAGTCTCTCTGAGCCAATAGACCTTTTGTTCAATAGCAGAGGAGCATAGCATAGATAAGTTTCCTTTTGATTCATGAGACTAAGTTCTAGTTCCCAGACATCTTCAAGATGGAGATGGAATTTGGAAGTCATTGCTGCTAAAATCAAAATAACTTAAGCTAGATTAAACATTTCTTTGTTATTATTTTACCACTTGGCATCTTGTTTTCTTTACTGCTGAGGTACCAGGGTCCTTGCCTGCTACTTGTTGGCCATCTAAGACCTTTTTACCGGGCACCTGGGTGGCTCAGTGGGTTAAAGCCTCTGCTTTCAGCTCAGGTCAAGATCTCAGGGTCCTGGGATCAAGCCCCGCATCAGGGTCTCTGCTCAGCAGGGAGCCTGCTTCCCCCCCATCCCCCTGCTTCTTTGCCTACTTGTGATCTCTGTCAAATAAAGAAATAAAAATCTTAAAAAAAATTTTTTTAATTAAAAATTTTTTAAAAAATAAATAAATAAAACCTTTTTACCCCAAGACTCCACCTCTGCCCTACTTGTTCCCAAATAATAGCCAGTATTTCTTCCCCTTTTTCCCTGTCTCCCCAGTTTTAAAAAATATATAATAGAAAAGTTTAAAATTGGCCCCATCCTTAATAATGATTTGACTAAACCATTAAAAATATGAATGGCTTATTACTTTATATCTGAATAGCTATATTATTACTATAAGTGTAATTATTAATATATTATCTGAAACTTACTACTTAATTCAAAGAATAGTGGTCTTAACTTTCTATGTATTTGGATAGATAGATAGAGAGAGAGAGAGAGAGAGATAGGTAATTTATAAACCAAATTTAAAGACTCCTGAACTTCTACCCACCCTGAACAATTAGCACCTTAGGTGTAGGGATGAATACTTTCTTGTCCAGAGTTTGACAGTCTTTTAGAAGTTATTTTAAGAATTATTTTAATTTGGGGGTGCCTGGGTGGCTCAGTGGGTTAAAGCCTCTGCCTTCAGCTCAGGTCATGATCCCAGGGCCCTGGGATCAAGACCCGCATTGGGCTCTCTGCTCAGCAGGGAGCCTGCTTCCTCCTCCCCCTCTGCCTGCCTCTCTGCCTACTTGTGGTCTCTCTCTCTCTCTCTGTCAAATAACTAAATAAAATCTAAAAAAAAAAAAAAAAAAAAGTTGAGGGCACCTCGGTGGTTCAGTCAGTTAAGTGTGCAACTCTTGATTTCGGCTCAGGTCATGATCTCAAGGTTGTGAGACTGAGCACTGCATCAGGTTCCGCAGTAGACATGGAGCCTGCTTGGGATTTTCTCTCTCCCTCTCCTTCTGCCCTCTCTCTCTTTTTCTTTCCCTCTGTTATTGAAGAAAAAAAAATTTGACTCACTAGTTTTTTGGTTTTGATTTTGTTTTGGGGGTTGTTGTTGGGGTTTTTGTTTTTTTTTTCCAATTTATAAGGTCCCAGGAAAAGAATTCAGCCTACTTAAAACCTCATCAAAACTCTGGGCTTTAGGGCACAGAGGAAAACTAATTTTTTTAAAAGCATCTCACTACTTTTTTCTGTAAAGAGGGCTCCAGTTAAAAAGATAAACTGATTTTTCTCTGTTATTTGAAGTATGGGTAAGAAACCTATTCAAATTTTGAAATCTCTCCACTGGTTTCCCTAGACAGTAAAAAATAAATAATGTTGATGATAACCATTGCCCATAACTATATGCTCACACCTTGGACAGGAATATGTGCTTCTAATCCTCTTAAAACTCAGCTTCATAAATCAGGTAGAACCTTCATAATCAGGTAGAAGAACCTTCATAATCAGGTAGAAGAACAGGAAAATGTGCTTCTAATCCTCTTAAAACTCAACTTTGTAAATCAGGTAGAACCTTCGTAAATCAGGTAGAAGAGCCCTTGTCTTATTTCTGTTTTGTTTTTGTTTTGTTCCTTCTGATTTCAGAAATCTTAGAGGAATGGACATTTTAGATGTGAGTTTGAGTCTGTTATAAACCTTAAGGAGCCGCCTTTTCTTTCTGGAGTTACTGGATTTTCTTCTGAGAATGTTATTAGGATATGGTAGATTGGAAAGACAGAGGATGTATCAAAGTAAACATTTTATGAGTTTCTGCTTTGCAGTTTAATTTACAAAGTAGACAAAACCTCTGAGCATTTCCTGTATATCTTAAAGGACAAATTTGTCACCAGTTCTCCAACCCCACTGTCCTTCTTTTTCCAACTACCCACCGCCCCCTCAACACACACACATACTTTTTTGCTCTTGTTGTTTTTAACATTAAAGCCACTTATCAGATGTGGGACTGGTGTGTGTGTTTGCAAGCACCATGCTGGATTAAGTATGCTGTAATTTATTGTCTTAATTTATGGTATATAAACCATTTTTTCTTTTCTTTTTTTTTTTTTTTTAATGTTTTAACAAGTACAGCCCAGTACTAAATATGGAGAAGTTAAAAAACCCCTTGGCACTCTAGAGGATAGAAGTCCCTGGAGTGGAGGAAGGGAGACTAGCAGAGGGCTTGGAAAATGCTTACAGTCCTAAAGAAACTTGCAATTTCCACTGGCTGATTTTCTTTAACCTCGTATTCACTGAGGGTGTGTTGGTAAATCATATTCATACATAGGAAATTTTTAGTAAGTTCCATGTTGCCATTTACATAAGATTTTTTTTACCAAACAATAATTTTTTAAAGAAATTCAGCAGTTAGATTTTCACACATTAAGTAGGCTGGTAGAGGGCAGATTTGAACAACAACAAAAAAATCTAAATAAACAAACATGTTCCTGTCACTACTCATATATGCATGGAATATCAATATGTTAACATATGCATAGCAGAATGTGTGATATAAGGAGAAACAAGACACGGTTCTTGTTTTCCGGTAAGTCTAATAAGTTTGAGAACCATGAACTCAAATGACATGAGATAGAATATTGAAATTGATATCATTGATCTGTACATTGAGGAATCTACTTGGTATTATGTGTTAATGGCAAGTAAATGGGGATCGCTGGCCCGCTGCTACTCACAGTGTTGTCTGAGTACTAGCTGCATCAGCATCAGATATGAGGATTCTCAGCCCCCAACCCCAGACCTACTGAATTCAAATCTCCAGGGGCGTGTGACCCAGCAACCGGTGTTTCAAGAGGTTTCTATGTTTTAAGAGTCTCCCAACTAATTCTTACCATTCAAGTTTGAGAACCATTGTTCTAAACTTCAGTTCCCAAGCTATTCCAATCCTCATGGTGGGCATTATTATCCAAAGTGACAAGTGAGGAGTGGGAAATCAGAGAGATAAGTAACTTTGCTAAAAGTCGTACTGCTAACATTATAGTAGTCTAGATTCAATACCAGTTCTTTTGTACCATTTCATAAATCTATACTCCTTCTTCTATTCCTGCTATCTCATCCTAGAAATTGTCAAACATGAAAGCCATTTTTCTAAAGATTTCCATCTTAGTTTTCAACTTTTCATATTACTCTTTCTCCCTAACTAAAAAGATACTCACTTTAATAATTTTACCACTGCTGTAATGCCCATAGCTGTCATCATTCTGATGCTGACTTACAAATGACAATTTTGGTTTGTTTTCCTTGCCATGTCATCATCATATGGGTCAGTTAATATCACCAGTGACCATGCTCTTATTCCTAATCAGTCCACCAGCATGTCAGTATGTATTCAGATTTGACATGGGGAGTGCTCGATTCAGCAGCACATATACTAAGATTTGGCATGGGGAACAAAACATCATTTTTGAAGTTTAATTCAATTTAAAAATAAGTATTTATTGTCCAACCATTTGTCTAATACCGTGCTCTGCAGTAGCCTTGATGTTGAGAATCTGTTTCCTGGAGCAGCAGGATATGGACCTTCTGAGTCAGAAATGCTGAGGATAAGGCCTTGTAGTCATCTTTAAAAGTCATCCAGATGATTCTAATGCATATTAAAGTTTGAGAACCACTGCTATAAGACACATGAGAAATTAGAGATGTGGTCTTTACACTTAAAGAGATTATCATCCGTTGTATCTTGCCTACTTGTCAGGGACTAAATTTAGACTAGGGTTTCTAATAGCTAAGAACTGATGGGAGTATCATGATTTTGCTTTACTGTGTCTTCAAAATTCAGAAATGCCTCCTGCAGCTCTTTGTGGGGTTTTTTTTCCTTCCTCTTTTAATGAAAGTCAATCATTCATTTATAAAACCATTTACAGAAACTTCAGTATGTTTCAGATGGCAATTACATTTTTTTTCTCTCTCCAGGGGTCCCAGTTGCAAAGAATTCTTAAAGAACAGAATTGTTTTGTTTATGTAGGCAGTCATTTGCCATGTGGGGAGCTTGAAAACAGACTAAATAAATGGTTTTGATAGTGATGTCATGGATAGTGGTGATTAAAGCAAGGATAATGCAGAAAGCTGTGCTTCTTAAACAGCCCAGGCTGAGACCAATGCCTGAAATTCTGGGTCAGTTTGAAGATTTTTGTGTGATTATATTTACAGCGAGTTATTCCTTGTTTTCTCTCAGGATATTCTGCTTCAAAGAGAAATCTGTCTTCTTCAGAGAAAGACCCAAAATGTGTATTGCACGTAGATTGCCTGCTCAAGTGTGCTCTGTATACAGAAGAACAGGCCCAGACTGTGATTCGGTTATCAGTTAGAGGATCTCTAAAAGGCACACTCTGGAAGCACCAGTCACATAGAATACAGGAGCTTTGCCTCTCAGTGGCCCTGCCCACATTATCAAATCTCATTTCTGAACTACAGATATTTCTAGGGTTCACAATTGAGCTAAATTAGGGGATCCCTATTCAGAATGAATTATACTAACCCTTTCACTTCTTGTCCTTTCTCAGCATTGTCACATTTCAAGTTATTTGGGCCTCTCCTGTGTGCCAGGTAAGAGTATAGGTAGAATGTGATGCTTATACCTTGGATAGCTTGTTACTAAGCAGCCTGGTGAGAGTTTTAATGTATAAAAAAGGTCAAGGCTTTTGTAATATCTGTTGAATCCTGGGATCTGATTCATCCCATTCCTCCATTGGTATACATAACTGAGAATAGTGGTTTGCAAATAAAGTTTGACCTAAAGTCACTTCATCCAAAATGCTGTTAGATCATCTGAATTTTGCAGCTATGTTATTCAAATACATATTTTTTTCAATGTTAATATAAGCCCTTATGGTGAGGGAAGAACACCTAGAATTCACAAGATTATCTGGCTATCCCAGTCAGTAGTATACCAGTTTGTATAATAAACCGATCAATGATTAACTAGTTTAAAAGCTGTGTACTAGGCACTGAGTAGGGGATGAATAGTAATTTAAAATACAGCCCTTGTGGCCTCTCCCCAAGCCTTAAGCCATATGAGCTTCTATTTCAAAGAGGCTTTGTTGGCCATCCAGGAAGCTTCTAGGTTTAGTACGACAGAGAGGCACTATATAGAAGCACGATATAGCAAACAAATAAAACCAAAACTGTCCCCACATCCTGCAACTCATTTGTGCCCTTATGTCACTCTCTATCCCAGTGACCCAAAGGCCTCGCCAAGGATCCTTCAAGGCCCTCTTCAACACAATTCAAAACTCACAAGAGGTCCTAGAAGGAAGATAACTCTTAAGTCAAAAAGACATGGCTCTACAACTAATGATGAGAATTTCGGAATAACTTCTTCATAAAATTGTGGACAATTAACTGGAGCTGGTGTAAAAATGCAAGGCAACTAGAAAAATGCACATTTAATCAAAGAAATACCATTTTTCATATATCAAATTGGCAAATTTTGTTAATGACCGTACCTGGTATTGACAAAGGTACAGGGAAAGAGGTGCTTTTGCACATTGCTGTAGGGAGTATAAATTTCCTTTAAAATAATTTCAAAATGTTATCATAAAGCTAAGTGGATGGGTGGGTGGAGGAAAAACAGAGTTATAGATAGAATATCTTTGACCCAGCAATTGCATTTTAAGGTATTTATCCCAAATAAATCATAGGAGACATGTATAAAGATTTAGCTACAAGGCTGTTTATCACACTATTGTTTATAATACTAAAAAACTAGACACAGTTAACATAGGGCTGAAACTCTATGCATTGGATCAATACTACTTAATCCCTTCCACCTAATCTGGAACCCCCATCCACTGCTGCTCCCACCACCATTCCTTCCCAGTGCAACCAGTAAGAAAACCATGGCTAAAAATGTTAAGTAACTTCTCCAAAAACCAACCAACCAAGATGAACAGCAGTATTTCGGTGTTTTAAAGAATTCTGTGCCGGTTACTGCTTTTTCTCTATTTCATTATAATCAAGAATGACTTGTGCAGCTTCATAATCCCTTATCTTCAGTACTGAAATCCAAAAGCACAAGTTTGTTAAGTAGTTTTATACAAACTCATTTGACAACAAAACTTGATCTGAATTGACACAAGTTTATTTAGAGTCTAACCAGTTAGTGTGAAAATAAATATATCTTATTGCAAGAATGTTAATGTTCAATTAGTGGGTGCTGCCCAGGAACTTGCTGGCAGTGTTATGTAATGCATAATGTATGTACCATTTCACTTTTCTAAAATCTGAAAACTTCTCAAACACATGTGGCCCAGGAATTTCTGATGGGACATTTTGGGCCTCTAATTTCTTCTTCAGGGAGGAGAAATCAGCACACCTGTTCATTATGAAATGAACAGTGCTTAAGATGTGGATTAATTTCTCTTTAACATTCCAGGGATAGAACCTAGTGCTTTATGTGAAAATTAAAGTTTCTTTAGCCACACTTTTTTCCTAGATGTTTCTAGTTTAGGTGGTTACTATGTTGGGACCAGATATTAAATGTTCTCCTAAAGTGGGTTAATTATGAGAATAGATTCAACTTCATCTAGAAAGGCCACTTACAGTGTTCTCTTAAAGATAATGAAAAACCGCCCAGCTTTTAGAGGTCATGATTCAGATGACCTGGCTATTAAAATGGACATACAAGAGCTATATTTTATGTTCTTTATTTTAATGCTTTTATTTCCTATTTGGACATTTCAAAGGAGACGCTTATGACTGGACTATGGATGGCTAGGACATCAAGAAAGATGAGCAGGGCTTTCCCTTTCTTTGTGAACTTGCTAGTACAGAGATCAGTGTTTCTCAGTGTCCTGTGTATACTGGAAAGAGTGAAGACTCTTCTTTCTGTGAATTCATAGATTGTCTATGGGTAATCCATAAAACAAAGAAACAAAGTTCAGCTCTCTCCACCCTCACCCAGCAGGTGGCGCTGTTAAATAGAGGGATATGACAGTGCGGTGAGCTGCCTTTCTGCTCCACAAACCCAGTTACAACCTTAGCAAGTACCCACATGTTTTTGGCACTTACTGTGTATCAATTGAAGTATTTGAAAGTCTCCTAGAGGTTCAATACCTCAAACAAGTTTTGTTTAATTTCATTTCCAGCCTTCTGTAAAGCTCTAGCTTCCTTTATGATTGGCGGTGTCAAGTGCTCACACTGAGACTCTAGCGTTAGCACAATCACTGTAGTCCTTTATAAAAGTGAAGTTCTCTTTTTCTGCACCTGGATGTTAGAATGGATTCTTTCTTCCCATTTGTAGGGAAGATTACACTCTCATCTTCCAGGTTTTGGCCCCATTACCCCTTCTGCTTGGGAAAGATCCACTACCTACTTGAATGATTTAACCAGTTTGTGGGACAGCAGCCTTAAGTGAGCCAGCCATTAGCTGCCCATTCAGCTACCCCAAGTCAAGAGAAGTAAAAGATTAAGAAAAAGGGAAGAAATAGCCAGTTGTGTCTCCCAGACCTTTCTTTTTGGAAAGACACTTTCCTCTTCTCCTCTGAGAGTAGTGTTTCAGAGTTCTGACACAGCAGGCAGTTGAACCAGTGTTACAGTCTAAGGACTAGTGATTCCTTCAGGCTGCAGTCTCATGGGGCACCAGACAGTTTTTGCTTAGAAGAACTTTCACTTCTTTTTCACAGACATTAATAGTTTCCTGGCACTGCCTTTCAGGAAATGTCGTCATGGTCTGGAGGAACCAATAAAAATACAAGTAACCTGTTTTGACAGATCTCTTTTCTGCCAGAAATTTCAGAATTGGAGGGGAGGGTGGGTGATGAACCAGTCCATTTGTGAAGGTGTAAGGAAAAATCGTGGATTTGCCATAAGAGAAGGAGGTGATACCTGCCCTGACGTGAAATATAGAGAGCTCTGAAGCTATAAAGGAATTCCAGCTCATTTAGGCAAACTTAAAAAAAAAAAAAATCTGGTTTGATAGAGTAATTCAAGTCTATAGTACAGTGGGAGATTTTTCCTTTTTTTCCTTCTCATTTCAAATAGTACTTAGTGCTTGATCCTCAAATAGAAAACTCATGCATTAGAAATTAACATTTGATTTTGGATGGATGCATAGTACTGCCATAATGTATGCAGAAAAGAGGCCATGGCTTTATTTTTTTGGTGGGGGGGGTGGTTTAAGATTACTTTTTCAACCTCTATACCCAACATGGGGCTCAAACCAGATCAAGAGTCACGTGCTCTGTGACTGGCCGACTGAGTCAGCCCAGCACTCCAAGAGGCCATGGGTTTGGATAATTATTACCAAGTGGCTAACATTAGATGCTCTTTACTTATCCCTGATATGGCCAGAGCACAGATCTGCATCCCATTAATTTGAGAAAAATTGAATGTTGCTCTAGGACATTAATTGGAATTAGTTCTGGGGGGTGATCAGCTGTTTCCCTCTTGAAAGTTTTTGAGAGAAGTTGGTCACCGTAATACTAAAAGAATGTAGTGTAAATAAAATTCATAAAATACTTCAGAAATGATTACTTGCTTCTTTTTTTTTTAAGATTTTATTTATTCGGTAGAGCACTCATCCACCCACACACAGCAGGAGGGAGGGGCAGAGGGATTTTTTAATTTAAAAAAAAAACTTCCATTTGTTTTTAAAGAGAAGGTGCTCTTTTTCTTGGTTGAACTAGCACTTACAAATTTCCTTTTTATGTCAAGTCTTTATAATTGCCCCTCTTTCAGACTTACCACTACTGATTTATGTTGGGGAAGTAGAAAAAGAAATTGATTTTGTCTCACCCACTCCATCTTTTAATTAAAAACCTGCTTTTGCTACACAGCTATTTGGATATGATGGAGAAACTTCCAGGTCAAGAAGAAAGTCAGAACAGGGATCACCATCTCCTACTCCCTGGAGGGAACTCTCAATACACATTCTGTCCCTGCTAAGACTGTCAGCCTTTCCCATCTTGCTGTACCTGGTGCCACCCTGAGAAAAGCAGTCTAAGTAGCTATTATTCTCCTCCTAAGACCACCCTGTTTCCAAGCATTCACTAAAACTAGGAACAAAAGTTCAGAAAAGCCCAAGGGTTTGAATCTTCCTTACTACTGATTCCATTCAGAGCCAAGTCCCAACTTCGATGTCCTAGGGCCAGATTTTGAGGCTAACCCAAGACAGACCTTTCTGTGTAGGCCTTTTTCTCACCCTGTTTCAAAACTGCCCTCTCTTGACCAAGGCTGTTTCTTCCCAAATGCTCCATATCTAGCTTTCCCTTCTGATTTCACTTCTCATCATCCTCTTTTTCCTGCCCAGTCTCTTTTCCAATTAGCTGTCTCTGGCTCTTGGTTTCCTCCTAAAAAGAGCCGCTATGTGAAAACTTTCAACCTGGAGAGGTGATTAAAATTCTCAAGGTTCACACTCATCGGGGCCCAACTGCATTATTTCTTAGGTGTGAACGTAAGAAATCTGACCTGTCAATCAGGTGTCTTCAGGGTGGCTTTACCATATCAACTAATTAATTACATTTTTATAATTTGGTATCTTGATCCACAGATTGAAACTGAAATACAGAGAACTCTTATCTGCAGTGGTTCATGGGACTTTTTCCCTATGGCAAGCTAATTAGCACCTGTCAGGATAAAATTCACCTCTGATGGCCGTAGGGACTGTCATTGTTCCAGATGAACAAGGTGGATTTACCACTCTTTTGAGCATCACACAGACCATATTTTAGGACTGTGGACTAGGCATTAAGCTATGAACTGAAGGTCCACTGATCTTCACTTCAAATCTCATGTGCCAAGATCCTTCAGGTCTTATTTCTCCAACCCATGAATTATTTGGCGAGGAATGGAATGTGCCTAGAATTGATGAAGACAGTTTTCTCATGGCCACCTGCCCCAGTTGGTTCCCTGCATTTCCAAATCCAGTCTTACTGGAGCATGGTCCTGAGAGCTCCCCTGGACTCAAGGTCAGGACTTAAATAACCAGAGTTTCCTCTGGCTGGCTTCTAGACTTCTCTTCTACCTGTGATCCTGGTTTTTTATTTTCTTTAGTGACTGATTCTATTGACTCAGTGTTTTGAATGATGCAAGGAAAAGTTTGCTGACCCTACTATAGCATAGTGAAGCAAGCTTTCAAATCACTAATGTGCACATTTAAATACAAGTGAGGTAATTTTTATTTGCAGTTCCTGGAAACTGTTGGTAGGAGGGAAATGGGGAAGGGGGGATTGGGGGGGGGCGTATAGACCTAGTCTAAGAAAACAGGAATCTTGAGGTTTTCTTTTAGAACTTTAGTCCATATTGGGCCAAGGGTACAAGAATGTGGATTCTGTGAGTAAATATCTCCATTTGGTGCATTTTGTTAGGGCATCACAAAGGTGGGGAAATTTTCAGTGCCAAGCACTGACCTCAAGGCATCCTGGGAAATGACCTGCTGGTCTCCCTACTAACGTGACAGCCAGTGTCCACTTTAACATTTGAAGTAGAGAGCAGGGTGCATGCTGGGCAAGACTTCCCTTTTGGTATCTGTGTGAGTTTTGGAACCAGAAAGACTTTATTAAGAATACTTTCAGCTCACTTACTCTTCTTAAACTTGCATCCTTTTTCTTTTAAAGCCCTAGAGTTCAGCATTCCCTTTCTTCCCTTTGCCCACTGACGTTCTCACACATAGAGGAAATAGTGGTTTTCCTGTTTTCTTTCTGGGGGCATTTCGAGTACTGTGGTTCTCCTTTCATTTTCTCAGTCCTGCATGTGAGTAAAAGCAAGTTGTCTTCACAGTTAACTACAGGAAAAGATTTGTGGGGGCTCTTTTTTCCTTTTATTTTTGCCTTCCCTCCTCCTCAACTGGAAAATATGAGGCAGATCCTGTTTATGTATGCTGTAACCTCAAAAGGGGCTGATATGCTGTTGTCATTAAAGAAGAATCCAGAGCTGTTTATCCTGCAGAGGAGTACCAGAGCTCTTAAATTGGAAAGCCCCACTCTGGGCCCTCCAGGCAGACTGTGGAGAGCTCTTTGCTGCTCTCTCAAAGCTGCTCCAAAATGTAAGGCAAGGATTTCTGCTACTGAATCTTCTCCCTGCACTCTGGGAACAGACACAAATGTCCATATTGTGACTTTGTAAGAAATCAGGGACCTTCTTCCTTTGTATTAACTTTTTCTTTGAAATGTGTTTTCCAGAGGCCTTTTGCACTCTAAAATGTAGCTTGAATGCATAATCTTCCTTCCATTCTCTTCTCTATGGATGTTTTATCATGTTCCAGAAATCCTTTTGAAGTCCATTCTATGGCCAGTAAGTTTGGCAAATTGTAATAAAATGAGCTTTCTTTTTTCTGAAAACTAGTAAAAAGTGCTTTGGGAATATATCTTTCTTTTGAAGTTACATTCCCAATCTTTTTTTCTCTGCATGTCAAACATAGATGCTCTTTTATAATAATGAGTTTTTATTTTTATTTATTTTTATTTTTTTTTTTAAAGATTTTATTTATTTGACAGACAGAGATCACAAGTAGGCAGAGAGGCAGGCAGAGAGAGAGGAAGGGAAGCAGGCTCCCCGCTGAGCAGAGAGCCCGATGCGGGGCTCGATCCCAGGACCCTGAGATCATGACCTGAGCCGAAGGCAGAGGCTCCAACCCACTGAGCCACCCAGGCGCCCCAATATAATAATGAGTTTTTAAATAAAGCTGCATTTATAGGCATATTTTAACCTGTTATATTTTTCATGAATTATTTTACTGATCTGTGTTAGTTCTGTTTTGTTTTGGTTTCCCTTGAGGTCAAATCCATATTCCCATTATAGTATTAGGAACTATCAAACCAGAAATGGCCAACCTGAAACACACTCTGGCCAACTCTTTCTAAAAGACACCATATCACTGCAGCATGATTGCTTCTTAAATAACAAATTAATCATGAGATGAGAGCACTATCCAGAACAAGCCAAGTACTGTCATAGAAAAAGTTGCTGAGACTCCCTATAGTCTGGTTCGCATCCCTGTCTTTCACCCTGTAGGAATAAAAGGTTTATGATAATAAGGCAGAGATTTCACATTTTTAAGGAAGCTTAGATATTAGGAAGGACCAAAATGTACTCTTTTTTTTTTTTTTTAAAGATTTTATCCATTTGTCAGAGAGAGGGAGAGAGCACAAGCAGGGGAGTGGCAGGAGGAGGGGGAGAAGCTGGCTCCCCACTGAACAAGGAACCCAAAGCAGGACTCCATCCCAGCCGACCCTAGCCGAAGGCAGAAGCTTAACTGAGCTACCCAGGCATCCCACCAAGAGATCTCTTAATAAAGTAAAGCTAAATTTATTCAGTTTTAACTTCAGTAAGGAAGCACACTAAAACATTTTGACAGTGTCTCTGAAAGGGAAAAAAATAAGTGGAATATTTATTATGTTTTCAATTTGGGATCATACAATTAGAGTTTCAAGGTAGAGAACTTATTAGGATTGGACAAAGTTTGTGATTTTTTGTTGTTGTTGTTTCTCATTGGTGAACACATGAATAGCCATGTTAAAGTGAGTTTTAAAATGAAGCTATATTTGATAAGTAGTTGACAAGTTGTCCAACTGACTGGACTACTTCATCTGATAAATCTATCTGTAAGAATTTCCTTAAACAGTAAATTCATTTACTCTTTAAACCTCTCTTCCTTTTCTAAATTCTCTTTTCATGGACACTTTATTATACTTTTAAAAATCTTTATTTTTCCTGATAGTCAAAGTAAAAGAAGTCAGAAGTTAAATCCACTATAAATCAGGGGCGTCTGGGTGGCTCAGTCGTTAAGCATCTGTCTTTGGCTGAGGTCGTGATCCCAGGGTCCTGGGATGGAGCCCCACATTGGGCTCCCTGCTCTGTGGGAGGCATGCTTCTCCCTTTCTTACTCTCCCTGTGTGTGTTCCCTCTCTTGCTGTGTCTCTGTCAAATAAATAGAATCTTTAAAAAATAAAAAATAAATCCATTATAAATCAGAGAATCTAAAAAGTAGTGGAATTCTAAAACTGTCACATGATTACGGGGTTAGGAAGATGGGGGGTTCAGTTTAATTTATTTAAAACCCTGAGTAGCAGTTCTTGAGTTGTTGAAACAGTAAGTTTGTGAGAGTTGAAAAACTATAAGAAAAACCTTTGCATACATAACATCCTGTGGTTCTCTTTCTCTGCTTTACATGGCACTTATATTTAAAAATAATTTAGGGTTTGGAAAGTGGATCTTCATGGTGCCATCACTCTGGTGGCCCAGAGGGAACATTTCCATTTACCCTTCTCATGTCCATCTCTTCTAA
Organism: Enhydra lutris kenyoni; assembly: GCF_002288905.1. Lineage (NCBI taxonomy): Eukaryota > Metazoa > Chordata > Mammalia > Carnivora > Mustelidae > Enhydra > Enhydra lutris. Next base: position 66,637,963 of record NW_019154086.1, on the reverse strand, counting down.
GATGGCAAATTCAGAAGTAGGACCAAGAAGGTCTCAACCATTCCTAAAATCACTCTTTTTTTTTTTTTTTTTTTTTTTTAAATCACTCTTTTAAGATGAACTTCGGGGGCGCCTGGGTGGCTCAGTGGGTTAAGCCTCTGCCTTCAGTTCAGGTCATGATCTCAAGGTCCTGGGATTGAGCCCTGTATCAGGCTCTCTGCTCAGCAGGGAGCCTGCTTCCCCCTCTCTCTCTCTGCCTGCCTCTCTGCCTACTTGTGATTTCTCTCTCTCTCTGTTAAATAAATAAATAAGGTCTTTAAAAAAAAAAAAAAAGATTAACTTTGGCAAGACCAACGGGATTAAGCCAAACCTATTAATTAGCCTAAGGTTCTTATTAGGGCCAGTTTCTCTGTCTTTTTCCTTCTAAGTGTCTCTGTGTTTTGGAGGAGGGTGTGGGGGAAGACAATGCAACAGACTGAAGGCCTTTCTGTTCAGACTATGATTTAACTTCACACATGTAAATATTGTGTCATCTTAATCAGATGTTAGTTGTTTCTGACTCCTGCTTCTGCCTGAGTTTTTCCTTTCTACTTCCTATCTAATCTTTGTTCTCTATTTTCTTTCATCTTCCATTCCTTATTACCCAAGAATTAAATGAAGCAGTGTTTAGATTATGAATTAAATTCTCAGGGAAAAAAAAAATGCAGTATGATAAAGGCAATTTGGGAAGATTTGGGAAGCATTTCATTCCAGACTAATGGTAATAGTCTTGGACCAGGAACTGGGACTCATTGGTACCTTGGGCATCCTATCTCTCTGGACCTTAGTTCCTTTCTCTATAGAAGGAGGCCTTTAAACTCAGCAAGCTTCTCAGGCCAATACCCCTTGGGTATTAGGATTCAGGAGGGGCTGTATTAGTAGGAGCTGAGAAATCTTTTTTAACAAGCTATCCAGGCAGTTCTGAGTTAGCTGGCCCTCAGACCTCACTTTGAAGACATCAAACTGGATCATCTCAAAGATTACTCCTTCTCTAAAATTATATGACTGTAGGCTTCTTTCAACTACATGGCTTTCCAAAAGGCTGATGGTTCTGGTTAATTCACTTTTTCATCTGCCATATGCATAACTAAAATATATTTGTTAATAATCTTTCCTGAAACACCCTTAAAATGTAAACAGGGGTGGGCGCCTGGGTGGCTCAGTGGGTTAAGCCACTGCCTTCGGCTCAGGTCATGATCTCGGAGTCCTGGGATCGAGTCCCGCATCGGGCTCTCTGCTCAGCAGGGAGCCTGCTTCCTCCTGTCTCTCTGCCTGCCTCTCTGCCTGCTTGTGATCTCTCTCTGTCAAATAAATAAATAAAATCTTTAAAAAAAAAAAAATGTAAACAGGGGTGACTAGCTGGCTCAGTTCGAAGAATATGTGACTCTTTTTTCTTTTTTTTTTTTTTTTTAAGATTTTGTTTATTCATTTGAGAGAGAGATCACAAGTAAGCAGAGAGGCAGGCGGGGGTGGGGGGGAAAGCAGGCTCCTGCTGAGTAGAGAGCTCGATGTGGGGCTCAATCCCAGGACCCTGAGATCATGACCTGGGCCAAAAGCAGAGGCTTAACCCCCTGAGCCACCCAGGTGCCCCGAGCATGTGACTCTTGATCTCAGGGTCGTGAGTTCGAGCCCCATGTTGGATCTCTACATCCATCGTGGGGCTCAGATTCACAACCCTGGGAACAAGAGTCACTCGCTCTTCCTACTGAGCCATCCAGGTGCCCCAACAATAATTTTGATCAGAGTTAAATACCTCTTTTTGTCACTGCCCAGCAGAGTTAACTCTATTTCATTCCTTGATTCTCTCATCATATGCCTATTTCCATTAGTTTTTTTTTGTTTCCCTTCTAAAGGTCTCTCACGTGCTTTTCATCTTTCTGAAAGACTGTTGAAATCCAAAGCAGAAGTCCAGGGGCTCACACTCTTGGACCCAAGAACTGAGTTGTTTTTACTCACCATTTTTGGCTGTTTTGGTTTTGGTTTTTGTTTGTTTGTTTGTTTGTTTGTTTTTATTTAACCACTGTCAGCATTTGCTGAAGCCCTCTGACAGGCAGCTTGACATAGACTTTATGTTTTGCTATTTCTGTTGCATTGCAAAATCTATCTATTCAATGGGTTACAGTATCTATCCAGTTGCTTTTGACATGCTTTTGAGGTTCCATCCAGAGAATGTCAATCTTCTGAGTAATTTTTTCCTGGATGCTTGGACATCATTATATGTTGCCGGACTGAACTCCATGTGTACTCTACTATTGGTATTTTTAATCCCACAGATCTGTTAGTATTGTTTGGCCCCATTTCTGTCTCTCCTCCCATCTCCACATTTGTGAAGTGCCATTTGAGGAACTTATTAATGTAATGTCTACTCAAGTTTCTGAGCTTTTTCTCAATAGGCATTATGCAGACAGTGTTTTACAGCTCTGCTATTCTTCTTTTTTTTTTTTTAATTTTATTTGTTTATTTGACAGAGAGAGATCACAAGTAGACAGAGAGGCAGGCAGAGAGAGAGAGAGGGGAGCAGGCTCCCTGCTGAGCAGAGAGCCCGATGCGGGACTCGATCCCAGGACCCTGAGATCATGACCTGAGCTGAAGGCAGCGGCTTAACCCACTGAGCCACCCAGGCGCCCCCAGCTCTGCTATTCTTATTGCATTTTACACAGTTAAGGATACTACAAACAGGGGCGCCTGGGTAGCTCAGTGGGTTAAGCCTCTGCCTTCGGCTCAGGTCATGATCTCAGGGTCCTGGGATCGAGTCCCTCATCGGGCTCTCTGCTTGGCAGGGAGCCTGCTTCTTCCTCTCTCTCTGTTTGCCTCTCTGCCTACTTGTAATCTCTCTCCGTCAAATAAATAAATAAAATCTTTAAAAAAAAAAAAAGGATACTACAAACAAAGCATACTTTTCAAATTACAGTTCAGGCAGGAGATGCCTCTTCCCAGAAGACCTCTTGCTGTTCCATGTAGAAATCAAAACTCTCATTTACACAGACACACACACACACACACACAAAGGGAAAAAAAGAGCTCTCATTTACTTAGGCCTTAACAAGCCTGGCCAGGGGATGCTTACATAAGCTTGTTTGCAAATTCTGGTTAGGTCTCCCAAGGTCACAGACAGCTGTGTTTTGAAATTTGCGTCCTTTGAAAGAAAGAAGAGTGGATGCTGGAATAGTTCTTATATGACATGCAAAGACCTTGAGAAAAACAGATATTCAGACATTGTTCATAGGTTTTGAGCAAATGACAACACACCATTATGCAGAGTCTCTGCTATTATCCCTGTGAGTGCCCAGTGATGCATGGTATTTTTAAGTAGACCCTGAGGAAAGGATTAAAGCCTGCTCTCTCTTACAATCCAAGAAGCAGAAATGTTTGCACCTCTCTTAGAGTGTTTTGGGGGCAGCAACCAGATTTAAAAAATAAAAGCATTCAAACAAGTAGGTTGGATTAAGCCTTCAAAGAGTTCGTAGAATAAAAAGTTAATGCAAGGCAGTATAAATTCAAGATAAAGAGGATTTAAGTAAATGGAGAGGGGGGAAGAATAATGTTCCAGGTAAAAGAACTATATATAAGATAATCTTTGGGACACCTAGGTCACTCAGTCTGTTAAGCTCCCAGTTCCTGATTTTTGGCTTGGATGATGATCTCATGGGTCATGGGATCAAGTCCTACATTGGACTCCACACTCAGTGGGTCTTCTTGAAGATTCTCTCCCTCTGCCCCTTACCTCACTCACTCTCTCCGTTTCTCTCTCTGTCTCTCTAACATAAATAAATAAATCTTTAACAAAATTTTTTTAAAAAGATAACCTTTATCCCTGAGAGTTAACTTGGAATGTTGATAATACAGAACAAAATAAGTTCATTAAGAATAATAAATCTGGGGTGCCTGGGTGGCTCAGTGGGTTAAGCCGCTGCCTTCGGCTCGGGTCATGATCTCAGGGTCCTGGGATCGAGTCCCGCATCGGGCTCTCTGCTCAGCAGGAAGCCTGCTTCCCTTTCTCTCTCTCTCTGCCTGCCTCTCTGCCTACTTGTGAACTCTGTCTGTCAAATAAATAAATAAAATCTTAAAAAAAAAAAAGAATAATAAATCTGCTTTGTTGAGAGTTTTTATCACAAATGAATGTTGTACTTTGTCAGATACTCTTTCTCCATGTATTGAGATGATTATATGACTTTTATCCTTTTTCTTGTTAATGTGCTATATCATGTTGATTGATTTGTGAATATTGAGAAGTTTTTTTTTTTTTAAAGAATCATAAGGAATTGTTAAAATAGCGATTGGTGAAACCCAGTTTCATTTATTCAGACTCTAAAGTAGAATGTCAATAGTATAATGTCCAGCTAAAAGATTGTTAATTATGCTAACAGTATCGAATTATTCTATTTAGAATTTAGAATTGGGCTTTTTTTTTTTTTAAGATTTTTGTTTATTTATTTGTTAGAGAGCGAGAGAGCACACAAGCAGGGGAAGGGGCAGGCAGAAGGAGTAGCTGGCTCCTGCTGAGCAGGGAACCCGTTGCGGGACTCAATCCCTGGACCGCAGGATCATGACCTGAGCAGAAGACATAGACTTAATCGACTGAGCCACCCAGATGCCCCCTAAAGTATGGGTTTAGAATACAAATTTGTTTTAGGCCTGTGTTTGCAAAAGGTATTTCCATATTTCTGTCATTCTTTCATTCAAGAAGTAGCTATTGAACATCTTGGATGAGGAAGGTGTTGTTCTAGGGACTGTCAACAGGCAATGTTACATCCATTAGTCTTGCTGATATTCTAGCCCCTCATTGAGGCTCCCTAATTTTAGAAGAGTGGCAGGATTCCAGACCACTTTCATGGTCCATAGTCCTTTCTCAGGATGGAGCTTCACTGTCTCGGGTTTGGGGTTACCGGGAGTCCAACTGGTCTTAATACAAGAGATGAAGATTCTTTAGTACAATTTATAATCCAACATTTTCATAATCCTTGCCTATCTCCTACCTAATTTTAATCAACACTGATGCAGTTAAAGAAGACTTTCTTTTTTGTTGTTAGCAATAAAGGTGAGAACAATGGATCACCTTTCATATAAAACTGGTTGTATACCACTACTTATCATTAACTAGCCAATATACTGATGGTTAATTTATGTCCTTGGAAACCTAACAGTATTCATTGAAAACCCAATATCATGCTCTTTGGCAGACTTTATCTTATCTTTCTATTTCAGCCACTTAAAAGAGTCTGATTGTACCTGGCACCCCATATCTTCCATTTATATTTGTATAGAAAGATCTCTTTGTAGGTAGATTAGGGATTAGCAGCTCATGAAGATCCTGATTTGGGCTGAGATGTTCTTGTATCTTGGGTTCTGTACCCTAACTGTTGCCTCCTTAAAGCCTACATGCCAGTGTAATTTGATTTTATTAGTGTGACTGACCATCACAGAAAGTTCTCTAGAAGGTGAATGTTTATATACATTAACACAAGAAAATCACAGAATGATTTACCAAGATAGTCAAACTGACTATGTTACTACATCATTTCATGTCTTTTCATTATTTTTATTATTAATATTTTCTCTTTGTTGTTTTAGAGCAGGATTTTGCAGGAGCAGCGCTAATGACATTTTGTGCTGGATAAATCTTAGGGCAAGTTGTCATGTACAATGTAGGATGTTTAGCAGCGTTTCTGGCCTCTATCCACTAAATGCCAGAAACATACTCCCATTGTGACAATTAAAAATGTTTCCATACATTGTCAAATTCCCCTCAGGGACAAAATAGCCCCTGATTGGGAACCATTTGAGAGTATGAGGCATGGCATATTTATACTTAAGACTATTTGAAAAAGAACTGCCCCAGTATCTTATGATATTCCCTCTCCATCTTTGAAAAAAGTACTGAATAACATTCTGAAAGTATAATTACACAGGACTGGCAAGCTTCTAGATAGACATTTTTAGTTATACTGAATCTTTAGAATGGAGTTGCAAAATACAAGAGCATGTTGCTTCTCATTTTGTTGTTTATCACAAGCCAAGAATGTTATTGTTAAACTGGGAAGTCATATACAATAAAATGTACTGTGTAGAATTCACAGAATGGAATCTGTGTTATTTAATGTTCTGAAACTGCATATGTAAAAAATAAATACTACTTATTACTTATATAACTCATAGACAAGAATTTGCAAATACAGTATAGCAAAAACTAAAAGGAGCTCTCTACGCTGTTAGGGAGAACTTTTTCTTTATCATTACAATGAGGAAACTCACTCATTAAACTTATGTAGCTCAAGGCTGGCAATTAGTTGATGGTTTTTATTCTCTTCTATCAGTAAGATATGTCTTGGAGAAGATGGCTCATAGTATCTGGGTGAGGCATGAGCCAGCTATAAAGGCTCTTAACAGAACCATGGCATCCATATTTCTGGTCAGAAGAATGCAGCTCTGGGAAAGAGTCCCCCAGGATAACTACTTTTAGTCACATAGTTAAGTTCCAACAGATTTTCTTTAGAGACTCTCTATAGACACCACAAACATACCCATTTTTTATACATTTGCTTAAATTTATTGTTACATGTTTCTGTTTCTGTGAGGTCCAAAAATGTCACAAAATCTGCTTGTCAGCATGATAGTCAAAGACATAACCTTGTTGACTTAAGACACCACCTAGTTTGAAGAGATATAATTCACCCCTTGTGGTTTATTTTATGAGAATAACCTATTGTACATTCCAAATTCTATAGAATTAGCTTGCCTGAGGTTTTGAAATAAGAATAAATGGAGAAGTCTTGCCCTTGTGGTTTTAATGTTTAAAAAAGTTAAAGTTTAATCTAGTAATTTAGAATGTATATGTTTGACTAGCTATATTTATGAAATTACAATTCCTTACCAGCAATTTAAAACTCTAAAAAGTTATGTGTGGGTTTTATTGTTCAGGGTCAGAGATGTTGGCAGTCAGTACTTGAGAGGGTCAACGTTGTCTAGCAAATGATTCAAAGAATTTTAACAGAATCTCAAGAATGCTTGAGGTGCCTGGGTAGCTCAGTTGGTTGAGTGTTAGACTCTTAGTTTTGGCTCAGTTCATGATCTCAGGGTCAGGGGATCAAGCCCCAAGTTGAGCTCCATGCACAGTGTCGAGTCTGCTTGGATTCTCTCCCCTTCTACCCTTCTCCCCACTCATGTGCTCTCTCTCGCTCTCTCTCTCTCTAAAATAAGTAAATAAAATCTTTAAAAAAAAAAATAGTGCTTGAACCTGTAGCTAATTTTTTTTGTAAGCCTTTACCAACTAGTTACTTGCCAAAAGATTATTTTAGTTGGATAGCTCTCAGAGTTTGTTTTCTCAAAGTATTTTGCCTGGTGGTATTAGCATTATCTGGAACTTGTTAGAAATGAAAAATTGGGGGCGCCTGGGTGGCTCAGTGGGTTAAAGCCTCTGCCTTTGGCTCAGGTCATGATCTCAGGGTCCTGGGATCAAGCCCCACATCGGGCTCTCTGCTCAGCAGAGAGCCTGCTTCCTCCTCTCTCTCTCTGCCTGCCTGTCTGCCTACTTGTGATCTCTGTCAAATAAATAAATAAAATCTTTAAAAAAAAAAAAAAAGAAATGAAAAATTGGGGCCCAGCCCCAGAAATTCTAGGAGTGAGTCCCATCATAAACCTTTATTTTAACAAGTTCTCCAGGTACTTCTGACACATACCAAAATTTGAAAGCCACTGTTTTAGACTATCAGAATCATTGTGACTTTTTTTTCCTGCCTGATACGATGGTTGTCTCTGATGCCATAAAGGGCAGATGATTTTTGCTAAGAATAAAGTACTATTTGCTTAGAAGTATATTTATTTCCTTTGAAATATGAAGTGTACATTTACTGTCACATTTTTTAAAAAGTACTAGAATAATTAGGCTTAACTGATCTCTGATCTCTGTTTTTAACCTGATAAAAATATTTTTAACATCACTATTTCTTTGGTGCACCTGGGTGGCTCAGTTGGGTAAGCCTGTGGCTTTGGCTTAGGTCATGATCCCAGGGTCCTGGGACTGAGCCCTGCATCAGGGTCCCTGCTTTTCCCTCTCCCTCTGCCTGTCCCCCTGCTTGTGCTCCCCTCCCCCCGTGTCAAATAAATAAATAAAATCTTTAAAAAACACACACACATCACCATTTCTTTAATTCTTGCCATAGATGATCTACAGCATATCAAAAGTATTAAAGTTATGAGCATAATTACAAAATAAAATTATGTATTCTGCAGTTTACAATTGATTTGCAGAGAACATTTCACCAAGTTACAGATAATTAATGTTATTTCTTCCTTTCATAAAATAATAGCAAACAAACATGACTATCAGAGGGAAGGGGTGTCGAGAAATGGATTAAATAAGTGATGGGGAATAAGAAATGCACCTGCTATGATGAGTACCTGCTGTGTATGGAAGTTGTTGAATCACTAAATTGTATACCTGAAACTAATATTATGCTGTATATTAACTGGAATTTAAATAAAAACTTAAAACTAAAATAATAATAATAATAGCAATGCTTGCATTAAGACTCTAGTTACCCTGCTACATTCATGCCAGCATACTCAGTTTTTAAGGGAAAACCTTGGACTGTGAGACTCCTCTCCCACCCCATTTGCTACATGTCTAGGCTTCTAGATTCCTCATGTGTACCTCAATTAACCAAAAGCTCATATTGTTATTTAATGCACAAATATAAATAGGTTTAATGCCAGCCTTTTGAATGGCTCATTTAAAAAGGCCTTCTTGGACTTCCACCTGTTATTTTTCACTACCCCACTGGTGGGAGACTTCTTTGATGTTACAGGCTTAAAAGTATGCAAATATTTATAAGCTCAGTTCAGCCTAACTGGTTAATTTAGTCCTAATTAGGAATTCTGATCAAGGTTGCTTACAGATTCACATTTTACGCACACTTAGAGATACATAGAAAAACTCAAGGAGAATTAGTAAAGTTTTTGAAAGATTCAGAGAATTCTTTAAAGGGAGAATCCACCGAAAACTGGAAGATAATATGATACGATGAAAAGTAAGAACCTTATGATAGCTGTGTCTACTCAGGGTAGCTTTCTAAACAGGAACTGCTGTGGTTTTATTCTATTTATGCAAGGAATTTAAAAATCATAAATTAGATCACTTATGTATATAAGCACAAGCATATGGATATACAGGTGGACCTCACTTCTTCCACTTAGATATGTTTCTGAAACGTCAGGTAAAAACAGAGTATTTATAAATCAAATCATAGTTGTTAGTTGGCTCATATCATCTCAGAGGTGCAGATCTTCCCTTTTACTAGTCTAGGTGGAATACGGCTGCTAAAATACTTATTCCCAATTAACCCCAGCTTAGCATCTAATTAATGAATTATAAAGCAGCCATTATTTAAAGAACTACTCTTAAAGAATGAATCCAGGAATTATTTTATAGTGTACTAATTCATTCCCTCTCCATCTCTTTAGCTTCAGATTTTTGTCAAGTTTGAAGTGTGGCACACTTTTAAATATGTATGTATGGCTGAAGTCCTCAGCTGATCCTTCCAGATAGATCCATCTATCCCCTGAGTCAGTGCTTCACAGCCCTGGCCGCTCAGGTCAAGGGAGTCATAGGAGGATCTTTTAAAACTGATGCCTGGGGGCTGGCTTCGTAGGTAAAGCCTGGTATGCTTCATCCTAAGATCATGAGTTCAAGCCCCTTGCTGGGTTTAAAAAAAAAAAAAAAAAAAAAAAGGCTGTTGATGCCTGGACACAACCCTGATCGATGGAATTAGAATCACGGGGGATGGAATTGCTTTAAAGGTACTTAGAGTAATTCTATAGTGTAGTCAGTCCATAATCATGTGCCTGAAAAGAGCATTAATATTTTGGATGACTTATTATAGTACATAGTGACTGTACATTAATGAGAGTATTTCTCACCAAGGCAGCTAGTGTTTTGTGTCTTCCCTCCTACTTTAAGAATTCATTTCTTACTATGTTTCCTAATTTAGAAAAAAATGACTGATTTTTACTGTACAGTAGGGTCTTTTTATACATATATTGCCCATTTGGAGCTATGCTTTTTCTGAGTACTTGTAATTTATCAAAACTGCATGTCAATCCAAAAGTTTCTATTTCCTTTTGTCTCAGAATTGAAAACATTCCTATTCTTTACTCTCTTATTGCCAAGACCCCTCTATGGTCCTCTTCTATCCTGCATGTCAGCACAGCCCTAAGATGTGGGCAAATAACATCCTCGAACATAGGCTTTCCAACTCTCATGAGGAAACTAAGTACCTTTCCTCCAACTGAAATGTTTCTGAAGTATTCTTCAGCCACCTCAGTGTTTTGTCATTTTTGTCTGTCATCTGAGAATCAGAGCTATGCATGTTGATGACCTCCTTCCTAAGTGTTCAAATATATTACATATGTCTTTTATTTATTCAGTGTTTCTCTGGAGACTTCCACTAGCAGGAATGGAGGTGGTTACTTTTTCATGAAGAGTAACATACTCCCAGGTTGGATTTTAATGGATAACTTAGCTCCGGGTTAGATTCTTTGTCATAAAGGTCGCTACATTTAATATAGAGGGTCATGAGTTTAGTCATTGGATGAGTTAATCAAATGGCTGCTGTAGTTCAAAAGTACATTTGGATAAAATATGATTTGTGTTAGAGAGCTAAACTTGACATTTGGTTTCTCCCAGGTAATAAAATAACTTTTAATGAAATAAACATGTACCTTTCAGCAGCAAACCTGCATAAAACACATAACATAGTTGCATCTCCTTACTGGCAGTGGTTGGAAGTCTTTGATCTGCCACAGACTGCTTCATGTTAAGCAGTCTCAAACAGTTAACCTATTGAGCTGATTAAGCAGAATAATTTGAAATCATTGTCAGCACCACATATAAAGGGACAGAAAAGTCACAAAGTTATACTTGTTTGTATGTCAGCATCATTGATTATATCATTTCAAGTGCTGTTACTGAGAAAGACCTTTGACTGAGCATCCACATTTGCACAGCCCCTTTTAGTTCTAATACTAGAATAGTATTATAGGACCTAAAACAAGCCCTACTCACATCTGCACTGTTATCATTCTCCCAGGACCTGGTCCCAGTTAACACTCAATACTTGTTTAAAATTTAAATCTTACACATTTAAAAACTATTCAAAGGCTCAATCCACAATATCACATCTATTCCTTTGGATTGTTACAACCATTTAGTGTAAAACCTCTTCGAATTTTTGATAAAAATCTCTGGTGATTTGGAAGCAATGGTTGATCCACTTTTTCTTTTTTTTTTTAAGTTTACTTACAGTAAAATTCACTTTCTTTCATAGAGTTCTGTGAGTTACAGTGGTATAACAACTGTAGCCACAATCAAAATACTGAATACTTTAATTACCCCAAAAAGTTCTCTCTTGCTGGCTTTTTAAAACCCTTCTGCCTGCTCTCAGCTCCTGGCAATCACTTTGTTTTCTCCTCCTCTAATTTTGCCTTTTCCTGAATGTGAAACCAGTAAAATCATAGCACTTTTAAGGTTTTTTTTTTTTTCTTTTCACTTGGCACAACATGTTTGAGATTTGTTGAAATTGTATGTGCCAGTAGTTGGTTCCTTTTTGCTGTTGTATAATAATCCATTATATAGATGTACCCCAGTTTGCTAACCTGTTCACCAGATGAAGGACATTTAGATTCTTTTCGGTTTGGGGGAATTATGAGTAAAATCAGCATAAATGTTCATGGCAGGTTTTTTTGTTTGTTTTAAGATTTTATTTATTTGAGAGAGAGAGAGAGAGCTGGGGGAGGGACAAAGTGGGAGGGAGAAGCAGACTCCCTGCTGCGTAGAGACCATTCATGGACAGGTTTTTGTTTTTGTTTTAAGAACGGACAGGTTTTTAAGTGAACAGAACTTTTTACTTCTCTGGAGTGTTTGTCTAAGAGTGAGATTACTGCACTTTATTATGAACTATATTATTAACATCTTATAACGGATTGCAAAACTGTTTTGCAAAGTTGCTGTACTCTTTTCAGTTCCCACAGACAGTGTGTAAGAATGCCAGTTGCACTCCATCCTCACCAGCAGTTGGTACTGTCTGGGTTTTTTGTTTGGTTGGTTTTGCTTATTTTCTTTTCGTTTTTAGCCACTCTTATCTCCTTGTGGTTTTAATTTACGTTTTTCTAATGACAGTGATATGGAACATCTTTTCATGTACTTATTTGTTATCCGTGTATATTCTTTAGTTAAACATCTATTTAAGTCTTTTGTCCACTTTTAAACTGCATTGTTTGTTTTCTTATTACTGGGCTGTGAAACTTATTTTTACACCTTGAATGTTATATATAAGTGATGTGATGAATCACTAAGTTCTACTGCTAAAATTGATATTGCACTATATGTTAACTAACTAGAATTTATTTTTTTTAAGATTTTATTTATTATTTGACAGAGAGAGAGAGATCACAAGTAGGCAGAGAGGCTGGCAGAGAGAGGGGGAAGCAGGCTCCCTGCTGAGCAGAAAGCCTGATGCAGGGCTCGATCCCAGGACCCTGGGACCATGACCCAAGTCAAAGGCAGAGGCTTAACCCACTGAGCCACTCAGGCGCCCAAACTAACTAGAATTTAAATTAAAAGTTTGAAACAAAAAAAAAAAGAGAGAGAGACATATTTATATATTCTGAATAGAAATCTTTTTCATATATATGATATACAAAGACTTATTTCCCTGTCTGTGGCTTGCCTTTTCCTTTTCTGAACAGTGTCTTTCACAGAGGAGAAGTTTTTAATTTTGATAAAGTCCAGTTTACCAATGGTTTCTTTTATGGATTGTGCTTTTGGTATCATACCTAGGAAATGTTTACTGAACCCAAGTTTGCAAAGATTTTCTCCTCTTTTCAACTGGAAATTTTGACAAATTATTCCTCTAGGCTTTTGCAATTAAATTTGAGAGCTTTTGGGATAAAGGAGGCAATAAAGAGGAGAGGTCCTCAGTATGTATATTCCCTGAACCTCTCCTAAGTCAAAAGCTTGATTTGATACGGAAAAAATAGTATCATATCTGAAATTAATCTAGGTTTCCACTCTAGCCTTCAGGCACTATGGAATGAAAACATCTGATTATGGAATGAGAGCCCCCAAATTAAAAATAATGCAGTGGAGTTAGGTTCTTGATTATCAAAGGAAATATATCAAGGCATACCTCATAAACAGGCAGATACCTTTTTGGTTTCAAGATAAATTTCTAAAACCTAAGTCATTCCCTTTCACATATCTAAAATATTAACATTTGTGGAAAATAAATATTTTATACATTGATAATTCATAATAAATTACTGAGAAAATGTTTACATTTTCAAAACTGTTGGAACATAACCAGTTTCCCAGAGTCCTACAGGAGCACCAAGTTCTTATTCTTTCCTTTCTTTCCTCTGTAGACTTTCCTTTTTCCTTCTTCAGTACTTCCACTAGTCTCCTGTTTCTCTTTCTAATTCTGACTTCATGTCCTTTTGGCCCTGAAATTTTTTTCTTCCTATTTTTCTTTCTCCGTCTTTTAAACCCCTTAATTCATTACAATATGGAGCCAGTTTCTTTTCTCTAGGTAATAGTTATTAAATGTGGTCTTTTCTTCCTGTTTGTCAAACTTTAAAAAATACTTAAAAGAATTTTTTTTGGCTTCGAACTCAGTTTTTTAAAAGCACCAATTAAGTCACAGTTTGCATGTGTGTGAATCAGTCATGGCTGACACTCTCCTGAGAGAAAGTAACCTTTGATGAAATAAGGAGATTTCCCATCTCTGCTCTATAAAGCATCAGTATTACAAAGCACCATCAAGGACCATTTTATCCATTTCCTGCTATCTAAGTGTCCCAGATTAAAAATTGATCTGATATAGTTAACACTAGGTATCTAGACGTGGCTACTTTGTTCATGCATTTCAGTATCTATCCCTTGTTTTCAGTGGCCTAAAGAAATTTGGAAATTATATTGATTTGCTTTCCAGTTTTTTTGGCTATATTTGCCCTACAGGAATTATTTTATTTATTAGGCTTCAGTTACATTTTCCTACTACTACTACATGATATATACAAGCTAAACTATCCAGGAAATTTACATAGCTTTATAGCTCTTTCCTAGGGGCGCCTGGGTGGCTTAGTGGGTTAAGCCTCTGCCTTCGGCTCAGGTCATGATCTCAGGGTCCTGGGATGGAGCTCCGCATCGGGCTCTCTGCTCAGCGGGGAGCCTGCTTCCCCACCACCCCCCTGCCTACTTGTGATCTCTCTCTCTGTCAAATAAATATAATTCTTTCCTATGTAATAATGGCTACTTTGTGGAAAGTTAAATTGCTTCTTTTATTTTACTAACTTTATATAAATAATGAACTTACTTAAAAAGAAGAGATGGAGATGGAGCTGTGAAGATTTTTCTGCATTCGCTCATAGATCTAAGTCTTACATCAAGCAAAAAGCATATGAAGCAGGAAACATTTCTCTCTTCTTTTAAAGATTCTGTTTCTTTTATTTGAGAGAAGGAGAGAACGTGTGGAAACTGGGAGAGGGACAGAGGGGAGAGGGACAGAGGGGAGAGGGAGAGAATCTCAAGCAGATCCTTGTTGAGCAGCTTGATGCCAGGACCCTGAGATCATGTCCCAAGCCAAAACCAAGAGCCAGAGGCTCAACCAGCTAAGCCACCCGGGTACCCCTGGAGCAGGAAACATTCCTAAAATAATCATGCTTTGGTTTAACAGAGTGAAATTAAGCTTTCTTAATTATGGTTCTGTATATGGTATTCAGTGACTAAATCATTTTATTGATATCTTACTTTTGAGGGGGAAAGTACCTTGCTACAGAACACCAATTTCATTAGGCATTTGTATAAAGTTAGAATTCATTGTTTCTTAGTAATCTGGAAGGTAAGACTCCAGTGCATGACTGAGGAAGATTTGGACAGCCTTTTTAAGTAGCACATGTAGTAGAAACAGCTGAGTTCTAGTTTCCATTTTGCTACCTACTCACTAGCAGTCCAGCTGACTTCGAGCAAGTCAGCTAGTTTTTCATTTTACATTTCCTCAACTGTGAAATGTAGGGACTGAATTAGATCTCTAAAGTCTCATAGTTCTAAACAAAATTTGAGGAGGGTGGAATCTTTCCCACCCCACCCCAAAGCCAGCCAGTTTTTCTCATAATAGAAATGGATGTGTAGCCACAGAAAACCGTCTTCACATTTTCTCAAAGCTCTTTGCTCTGCGGTTCCAACCCTGTCGTGGCCCCAGCTGAGCTCCTTCACAGAGGACTTGCTCCAGGGCAGTTGCTCTCCCAACAGTGAAGCACTCAGTGAGAACCACTTCTAGTACAGCCCAAGGCATGTTTGTCAGCTTGGGTCCATTGTGCAGCTGTTTCTATTGTTTTCTTCAAGATTCAAGCTTAATTGTCCTGCTCTTTAAGATAGTCAAGGGAACATTAGCTCACTGAAAATAATTGAAAACACCTTTTGGAAAAGTGCAGCTGGGAATGCAAGCAAGAGATTCAGTCATGCTCATCGCGGTTTTTCAGGGAAGAGTTTATTTCTCTACTTTATAACATTTTCTAATAAATTTTGAGAAGCAGTTTTGATGAGGGAGCAGGCAGCTAGCTGAAGGCAAAGCACAAGCTGACACCCTGCAACCTCCCCCCACCCCCGCTCCTCCGGGGGACCTGTGGGGCATTCTTCCAGGAATCTCCCAACTATCTTAATGTTAATACCTTGCTAGAGGGGAAAACAACCTTAATTTGACAATGGCAAGGCCTCTGGTATCTTGTAGGTATCTTGTAGGTCAGTCCTCTTTAGCATGTTAGAGTTCTTTTGAAACCTCCCTTTTCCTTACATCCCCCAAATCCCGAGTATATTATCAGCCATTCCTCAAGACCCCGGTGCTGCAGCTCCTTCTGCCCATGGGTCCTGTCCCCGTGTTTTTTTTTTTTTTAATATTTTATTTATTTATTTGACAGACAGAGATCACAAGTAGGCAGAGAGGCAGGCAGAGATAGAGGAGGAAGCAGGCTCTCTACTGAGCAGAGAGCCCGATGCGGGGCTCGATCCCAGGGCCCTGGGATCATGACCTGAGCCGAAGGCAGAGGCTTAACCCACTGAGCCACCCAGGCGCCCCTGTCCCCGTGTTTTAATAAACCACAGTTTTGCACCAAAGACATCTCAAAAATTATTTCTTGGTCGTGAGCTCTGAATCTCACCCCGCCGAACCTCACCTATATTCCAAAACCACGTCAGTTTCACCTCAGATTTTTCTGAGTCAGACTTTCAGAGCAAGGCAGACCATAAAGATGGGTGAGTTGTCCCAGGCCTCCAGGATGGTAAATTGTGAAGCTGTTCCAGGATCTCTACCTGGGCTTTTTCCCTGCATTACCAGCCTGTCTTTCAAAAGCCAAGTAGACTATCCTGGGGTTGCAGTCATGTTCTCACTAGCATTTCCTATTGACTCCCTCCCCTCCCTCGCTCTCAGCATGAGTTTTGTCAAGGTGAAGAATGAAAGCTACATGATGTAGCCCCTTTGAATGCTAAGGAGAACTTCTCCAAAGGACCTGTACAGTTTGTCTCACCTCCACTCTCCGAGGAGCTCTGTGTTGGTATGCCAGTGTTCCAGGCCAGGCTTACTCCAAAAATACAGTATCTCCAATCCTCCCCAGAGCTGGCCTGCTTCATTCCATCCCATGAAGTCTAAAGTATGTTTTAAGAAAACTAGAACTTAATGTAGAGGTTTAAACATTTGCAAGACAATTTGGGCTTGCAAGTAATTTTAACCCAAGGTCATTTGGAAAATGCTATTCCTGGAACCCTATCTTTGGGGTGGTGGGGTGTATATGTGTGTATGTGAATGTCCTCTTCCCCAAAATAAAATGCTTTAATACATGAACTTTAATAAATGAATTAAGTTGATTGGAAAGAGCTCATGTTTTATAAGGGAAGAAGCACAGTGTGGGAAATTATGTAACAAGGAAGAAACATCCAGTTTTGAAGATACTTAGCAGTACCTAACATATACCTAAGTAGTAAGCATCATGTTATTCTGTCCCTAGAAGTATAGACATGTTCTGATTTTCCTATGTAGAGGAAACATACTGGATTCTCAATTTTCCACATGATCCTTGTATTTGAATTCATTTGAACATCCCAAACCCCTGTTTCTGCCATCTCTGGAAGAAAATAGAAATAATATTGGAAAACTGTTATTTGGAAATATTGGTAACTGGTAACCAGTATCATTACCAGTATCTACCAGTATCATTAGACACAAGCTAAACTTTTTGTAGATATTTCCTTAAAACAAAATACTTTGTTTGCTGTCTCCTTTCATGAATCATACATTGTTGTGATTCCATGTCAGGCCTGAGTAATATTAATTGAAATTCTAAAGGCAATATAATGTGGTAATTAAGAGCTCCGGTTCTGGGGCCAGAATCTTTTGTAGAGTCTTAACTCTGACCTTTAACAGCTTATGTTCTAGGGTACCTTGCTTAACCTCTCTGGGCCTCATTTGTGCCACATCTGTAAAATGGGGATAAACTGCTATTATCTACTACATAGGGTTGTTATGAGCAGGGGTCTTCAAAAATGTACTTCCAAACTATTTAGGAAAAAAACTATATACTTCCTGGGGCATTAAGCGTCTGACTTGGCTCAGGTCATGATCCCAACTTCCTGGAATCAAGCCCCCATCAAGCCCCTTGCTCAGTGGGGAGTCTGCTTCTCCCTCTCCCTCTACTCCTCCCTGCTTGTGCTCTCTACTCTTGCTTACTCTCTCAAAGAAGTAAATAAAATCTTAAAAAAACAAAACTATATACTTCCTCACACATTTTTAAGTTGAAATTTAAAACTTTTCATCAATGGTTTCAAAGTTTGTTTTGATAAAGGACAGAAAGGAATAAATACTGTATAACATGAAATAAGGTGTGAACTGGTGTGGCTGACATAGTTGATCTGGTTAGAAAAAAAGTAGTTTCATCTATCTTGTTGACTAACTCAAAGAATTGGAAAGGAATCATGGAAAAAGGTTTGTGTTTTAGGTATGTATTTTGAGTAATTTAGCATTCCTAGAACACATACACATAAGATGTGAAAGAGCATCCTTAACCTATTCTATTTTGACTTTTATTAAGAATTTAGAACATCTTGAGGTGCCTGGCTGGCTCAGTGAAGAAGCATGTGACTCTTGATCTTGGGGTTGTGAGATTGAGACCCACACTGGGTGTAGAGATTGCTTAAATAAATAAACTTAAAAAAAAAAAAAAAGAAGAAGAATTCAGAACATCTCAACACTGATTACAAAACCAGCAGTGTTTCTAATCATAATATGTTTTGAGTTCCAGGAAGTTTGTATACTCCAAAAACAACAGGGTACAGGACAATGAACTTTAATAAGATTTGTCTTCAATGAAGAGCTTGCCTTTCAGCAAAGTGAAAGAGCTCACGTGAATACAGATGGGTTTTCAAGCAGTTAAAAAAATAAAGCACAAATGAAAGCTAAGGTCTGGAGACTAATTTCCTTAAAATACCCTTGCTTGTGCCATCTTGCAAAATAAATGCATACCCAATAGACCTACCCATTTGAGGAGGACTTAGTTACAATCATTAGATGAGTCAATACATGTTAAGCTCTTAGAACAGTTCTTGGGATCTAATAAGTATTGAGCAAAAGTAAGTTATTATTACTGTCATTATTTTTAGGCCCCCCTTCAGAAAGAATTACGCATACCTACTTTGAGATCCTACCTTATCCTCAGGACTTATTTTCCTGCATTCAGCATCCTTTAGAATTAAATGACTAAGTATCAGAAAAAAATTGTTACATTAGTATTAAAATCATAGTTCTATTCTTCTCATGAGACAAACTCACTCCAGTTATACTGCTGGAACTTTCTGGTCAAATTCCATTTAGTTGGCTGTCCATAAATATGTTATTCTCTTGGATACTCATAACTTCATGTATGGATCAAGCCTTATGCTGAATGTCCCACGTTTCAGAAATCTGTGTGATTTCATAAGTACCTTGAGAGGTTAGAAGTTACTGGGTAACTGAAGAAATGGAATACAGAATGGAAAGAATTAAAATGTGAAGTTTAAAAAGGCAAGGATAGCTCATTTTAAATACTTTATGCACTAGCCACAGGACCCTTTAAAATATCAAAATCAAGATAGAGACCCCTGACCTAACATGTCACCAAATATGCTGAGTTAGATAGTTCATGTCATTAGAGCTTAGTTCTGTGCTTATAGCTGATGTCTTCCTTAACTTTTTAATTACCAAAACAATACTGTAGAAAAAGATAATCCAAAAGAAGAAAATAGAAGTCAATGATTCACTACTGCCTACAGGTAATGATTCTGATACATGTTTTCTCATTCTTTTTCTTATGTAAAAACCAAAATTTATACTTTTAATTTTTTTTAACTTTTCACTTTGAGATAATTATAGATTCACATGAAAGTGTAAGGACTAATATGAAGAAATCCCATGTAATCTTTGCCGAGTTTCCCCCAATGGCATTATCCTGCAAAACTATAGTACAATATCACAACCGTTGATGTTAACATTGATGCAATCAAGATACAAAACATTTCCATCACCACAAGGATGGTGACTTTTTATAGCTACAACCATTTCCCTCTCACCCCCACCACCTCCTTAAACTCAACCACTATTCTGTTCTCCATTTCTGTAATTTTATTGTTTCAAGAGTGTTGTGTGAATGGAATCATATAGTATATGGTCTTTTGGGATTGACTTTTTCCACTCAGCATAATTCTCTGGAGATTCATCTAGGTTGTTGTCTGTATTAATAGTTCGCTCCTTTTATTTACTGAATAATATTCAGCATATGGGTATACCCAAAATGTTCACCATTAAATAGCATTGGGTTGTTTCTAGCTTGGGGCTATTACAAATAAACCTGCCATAAACATTTGTGTACAGGCTGTTGTTTGAAGAAGTTTTCATTTCTCCAGGATAAATATCCAGCAGTATAATTACTTGGTCATATATTAGTTTTTAAGAAACTTCCAAACTGGGGGCGCCTGGGTGGCTCAGTGGGTTAAAGCCTCTGCCTTCGCCTCAGGTCGTGATCTCAGTGTCCTGGGATCGAGCCCCGCATCGGGCTCTCTGCTCAGCAGGGAACCTGCTTCCCTTCCTCTCTCTCTCTGCCTGCCTCTCTGCCTGCCTCTCTGCCTACTTGTGATCTCTGTCTGTCAAATGAATAAATAAAATCTTAAAAAAAAAAAAAAAAGAAAAAGAAACTTCCAAACTGTTCCAGAATGATGGTATCAATTTACTTTCCTATCAATGATGTATGAGTGATCTAGGTTCTCTAAATCCTTAACCAGCATTTGTTGTTGTCACCATTTTTTAATTTTAGCTATTCTGATAGGCATTTAATAATATCTCATTTTGGCTTTAATTTGGATTTCTCTGTTAATAATATGGAATATTTTTTCATATGCCTCTTTGCCATCTGTATATCTACTTTAGTGAAATCTCTGTTCATATCTTTTCCCCATTTTCTAATTGGATTGTTCCTTTTTTATTTTTTAACTGTTAAATTTTGGGAGTTCTTTATATATTCTAGGTAGTTGTCCTTTGTCAGATATGTGGTTTGTAAATTTTTTTCCCAGTCTCAAGATTGTCCTTTGATTCTTCTCAAGAGGTCTTTCACAGATCTAAAGTTTTTCATTTTAATTAAATCTAATTTATCCATTTTGCCTTTCATGGATTTTAGTTTTGGTGTCAAGTATAGGAACACTTCCTAGACCTAGTATCCAAAGATTTTCTCTTTTGCCTAAGAGTTTTATAGTTTTATATTTTACATTTAAGTCCATGATCCATTTAGAGTTAATTTTTTGCTCAAAGTGGTAGATTTAAACCGAAGTTCTCCCCTCCCAACCCCCACCATGTCCCAACTGCTCTAACACCATTTGTTGAAAAGGCTTACCTTTTTTTTTTTTTTTGACTGAGTTGATTTTGAACCTTTGTCAAGGCATATTTGCACAAGTCTAAATCTGTGTTCTCTTTTCTGTTCCATTGATCTATGTGTCTATCCCTCCACCAATACACACAGGCTTGATTACTATACCTATGTAAATCTTGAAATATGGTACACTGATTCCAACCATTTTTTTCCTCCTTTTTCAGCATTGTCTTAGCTATTCTAGCTCCTTTGCCTTCCCTTATAAATTTTAGGATTATCTTGTCTATAAGAAAATTTTGCTGGAATTTTGATTAGAATGCATTAAACCTATACACCAATTGGAGGCAAATCAATATATTTCCTATGTTAAGTATTTCAATCCGTGAGCATAGTATGTCTCTCCATTTATTTAGATCTTTGATGTCTTTCTTCAGCATCTTATAGTTATCATCATACAAGTACTAAACATGTTTTGTTATGTTTATATCTAAAAGTGGGATCATACTGTTTCAAACCAACTTTTTTCATAAAAGTGTATATTATAAACATTTTCCAAATCGTTATTTCAACATAATTTTTAATTGACTCATAGTTCTGGATTTTAATATTCTTGGTAACTTAGCTAATGTCAAAAGACTTATTTCCTGGTTTTTAAATTTTTCCTGACCCGTGACTGGGGCCTCCATTTCAACAAAACATTCAACTCTTACTCTTGCTACCTTCTAAGTTGCAGTGGCTTTATTGCATTTTTTTCTGTATTGCTTTGTGTAATATTTTTACTCAATAGAAACCTTCAGTTAATTTCTTGATTCTTAAAATTTTATCAACAATGGCATATCTGATCAGATACTAATTTTTATTGTTTAGCTAGGCATAATGCTGATATTTGCTACATTGCTGTTTGAAAAATCTAGTAAAATCAGTTCAGCAACAAGACAATCGGTCAATAACTACTTTGACTCCTAGCTATGCTGTAATTTGTTATTGCCAAGCCATTGACCTTTTCTGTGCTAGCTGCACCTCAGCCCACTGAAAGCCCACCTGTGTGTCCCTCAGCAGGTAGTGGATTCACACTGACAATAAGTAAGAAAAATAAAGTGATTTTTATCTTGGTGATGAGATGCTTTAGGAGAAGGACATAATGAGATGGAATAAGCACTTTGTTTTAGACCCAAAAAATTCTGTATTTGAATCCCAGCTCTATCATTTACCAGCTTTTCAACCTTGGCAAGTTACTGAATCTCTCAGACTAAGAGTCCTCATCTATAACATCTATAAGGTAATCATAATACCCATCTTACAACATTCTTAGAATTAAATAAGTTACTTCATCAAAGTATGCAGTATAATACCTGATATGTAGCAAGCACTTAGTAAATGTTAGCTATCATTGCCATTGGTTTTTATTAATAATAACTGAACTTTAGCTCTTATTGCCCATAAATGTCAATACATGGCCAGGAAGCTTTCCTGTACAATGGGTATTTTTGTGCATATCTTTCTTCATTACTAGAGTATAAGTGTCTAGAACCCTGAAAACTTTGTATCCCTTGGCATTTAGCACAGCAGAACTTTCCTAAAGAAACTTGAATTTCACAAAAATCCTTGCCATATACAAGGGTGGAAATTTACCATGAAAAGAAGCCATTAACTATAACCGCTTTTTAAAAATGGCTTCCTTAAACTAGGAACACATTTTAAAGACCACAAATGACCCAGATAAGGAAGATTTTTGTATTCCCTCCCTGAAACTAGACAGTTTAGGAATGTGAATCAGGTTCCAGTTAAGAACTCATGGATTTACCTATTCATAGATTATGGCATGGAGTGGTTCAGGAAGCAATTTTTGTTTTGTCAACTGAAGAACTCTTCTTTGTATATTAAAAAGAAGTTTTCAGATTTCTGCCAATGATCATTTTTCACTGGTAACCCAGAGGAGTTTTGAATTGTCATTTTGTGGGCTTTATCAGGAAGCCTAAGTCCAGGATTTAATTAATCAGAGAACTCAAGATGGGGTTTCTACATTTTCCAGTTTTGAAATCTATTTAATGTGGCTAATAGACCAAACATTTATCATGTTAGTGTTCACAGTGGGGGCAATGAAATATAACATTACATAATTCTTTAAGAAGATTCGAGAGTTTAATGGAAAGTCTAATGGCAGAAGACACTTGGGAACGCAGAGATGCATAATCCTCTCAAAACTATTTGTATGTACATAAGATGAACAAGCTATCGTCTTTCCAAATTTTCTTTTCAGTTTCCACCAAAAAAAAAAATTTTTTTTTAAATTTAAAAAAATAAGGGCAAGCGAGGTAGAGGAACAGGGCTGTTACTATAGCTGGAATGATAGGAAAAGCCCAGCTGGTCTATAGATGATATAACATGCAGGTGTTTGCTGTGGTCTAACTACATAACCCTGATTGCAATAATGTTTCTACCTTCCTAAAGTGATCATGAAATAAAATAATAGAGAAACATGTTGTAAGCTCTAAAAAACTATGCAAATGTACCATGTTAATTAACCAGCCCATAAATATTTATTAAACACCCACTATATACCAGAGTCTGTCCTGGGGATAAAGGTAAAAAGTTAAATAAAGTAGGTCTCTAGCAGGGGTGCCTGGGTGACTCAGTCAGTTAAGCTTCTGCCTTTCTGCTCAGGTCATGACCCTAGGGTCCTAGGATCGACTCCCACTTCAGGCTCCTTGCTCAGCAGGAAGTCCGCTTCTCCCTCTCCCTCTGCCTTCTGCTCCCCCTGCTTGTGCTCTCTCTCTGTCAAATAAATAAAATCTTAAAAAATAAATAGGTCTCCAGCAGTGAGGAACCAATAGCTCACCAAGAAAAAGACAGACTCGTGGACAACTTAAGTACAGGGAAGTATCATAGGTGTGCAGAGGGAGAATATTCCAGGTGTAGTTGTGGAATTGGATTGCTGAGGGGGCTATGCACAGGGTTTGAGAGTCGAAAACTCAAAAGCCACATTGTAAAGACCACCCATGTTCAAGTCGAGGGAATATTAGGAGGGAAACTGAGTCAAAAAAAGTTTGACCCAGTTGCCAAAGCCCTTAATTAAATAGGCGGAATGATGGGGAGAGGTCAGAAAGTGGCAGAACTAGGAACTGGGCAGATGTGGTATGGAGCAATAACATGAGCCTCTAGGGAGGAGGGGGTTTGATACAATAGTTGAAAGAAGTGGCCTGAAAGTAGCATTGCAGGGCCTAGAAAATGGTACCACCCCAGGCTTGGTGCTTAGGCTGTGAGAGCATGAACAGTCTTCTCAGAAGAGTCTGAGCAGTTAAATGTCCTGGAGGAAGGTGGAACAGGTGGGGGAAAAGGAACTGTGAGAAGGATAATGATGCAGGGGTCCAGTAATAGCAATATATGTCATTTATTGAGCACCTAGGATGTGCTAGGTACTGTATGTGGCTGTTTTATGCATTTAATCTTCATAGGACACTACAGACTAATTGCTATCATCCGGATTTTACGGATGAGGGCATAAGGCGTAAGAGAGGCCATATGCATCACTTAGGGTCACGCAGCAAATCTACTTTAGGATCACTGAACCTAGATCTACCTGAGTGTGAAGCTGTGCTTTTGCGCTGTTCCACATCCGTCAGAGAGAGCACTACGGAAAGGATTTGGAGGGAAATCAGAGAGGATGACAAGAACCCAAGGGAGGAAGCAGCACTAAATGGGAATGGAAACATAGTAGAAGAGAACACTATTAACCAGAGATGCTTGTGTTTTTACTGGTGGATGAGAATTCCAGGGCTATGAGAACTGGAGTTGCTTAGACCTCTAGTGCAGTCTTAGACCTGCCGAGCTTAGCAGTCTTCTTGCTGCAGGTTTAGGTAGAGCACTGCTGTGAAGGGATGGGGGTAGGGGGTTGTTCTGAAGAGGCTTAGCTTCCTGAGATGTCAGTAGTCAGTCTTTCAGCACAGGTAATGGAGAGCAAAGAAGGAAGTATGGGCTGACACTGGCCTCACTTGCATGCTGGGTGGGACCGCTGGTGGGACCCAGTGGCCACTTTGTACTTGGGGACATCTGGAGCTATGTAGTACAAATTGGAATTTTTACTGGACTGTAGTGAAAAAAATAGGTGGCAGTTTACCAGTTACTGTCCAAGACAGCTTTATAACAGAGACTGGGAAAGGAAATATTTTTGCCATCCAGGCACAGTTAATGTCTCACTTTCCTTTACAAAGGGACACTTAATGTTACAGATGAAATGGCAACTCCCCATAGCCCATGCAGAGAGGTAGTGTGTCGACTGTGGGCACAGGGCAGGACCAGAGACTTTTCTGGAAGCAAGCTCTGATTCTCTGGGAGAATAGTAGTCCAGCTCTGCCTCTGGTAAGTGTGGCCTCAAGGGGGATCAGATTAGGAGAAGCAAAGAAAAGACAGAGGGTGAGCAGCTGAAGAAAAGCCATGACTCTCACAACAACCTTGCTTTCACTAAAGTGCTTCCCCTGGAATTCTTGTTTGCCTTAAACATAAATATGCCCTTCAAAGTAACACGTGTGCCATCTGATCCAGTCTATCACATCAGTGATTGGGGCACTGAGAGAATAAATAAATGTCCTCAGAAAGGATAATAAAGAAAAAAGAAGGGGAAATAGCCTTAAAAGCCTTCAGTTTGTATAGGATGCTTGTAGAAATTGGATCCTTACTGTAAATGTGATTTCTGCAACTCTGCAGATAGGAATTCTGTTTTCCCTTTGAACCCTGTCAGCACTTTATCTGTATCTCTCTCATGACACTTTTCCGTATTCTGCACTGTATAATAATTTTTATGTTTTTCCTACCTCTACTAAACTGTTAATACCTCAAGGGCAAGGAGAGTACTGATTACATTCTGGATCCCCCACAATGCTTTGTTGCCTTCAGTAGCTACTCAGTGTTCTGCGTAGTCCAAGGACATTACGATTCCTCTGAATTTGTTATTTCTTTACTTGGCTACCAAAGACATCACTTTGCAAAGCCAGTCTAATCCTTTTTCTGGAATCAGAGACTAAAGTATTTAAAAAGTGTTTTAGGGGCACCTGGGTGGCTCAGTTAAGGGTCTGACTTCTGCTCAGGTCATGATCTCAGGGTCCTGGGATCAGGCTGAGATTCAGGCTCTGGGCTCAGCAGGGAGTCTGCTTGTCCCTTTGCCCTTTCCTTCCCTTCCCCACCCCTCCCCATAGTCACTCTCTCAGATAAATTAAAAAAAAAATTTTTTTAATGTTTTTTAATGTTTTGAATATGTGGGAGAAATACTTTGTTTGGGGAATGTTGTTAAGCCCTCTCATCAAAAATAGCCTTTCCATCTACTTCCCAGTTCTGCCAGATCAGAATAACTGGCAAAGGTAGTTCAGAGGAAGAAGCAATGTTAATGCTTCTGCTCATGGCTGTGCAAGTGCAAGTGGAGGAGGAAAATGTATGGTGGTTGATGGGTGGGATGCTATATGGTATAAAAATGTTCAGCCAACCAACTGAACAAGGGTGCATAGATAAAGATTTTGTGAAATACCTCCCACGGCTTTTATATATTCCTGTGTACTCTGTGATCCTAGGCCAGCAGTCATTTTTTTTTTTTTTTTTTTTTTTTTAGAGAGAGCAGGGGAGGGGCAGAGGGTATGGGAGAGAGAATCCCAAGCAAACTCTATGTTGAGCACAGAGCCTGATGCAGGGCTCGATCTCATGACCCTGAGCTGAATCAAGAGTCAGATGTTTAACCAACTAAGCCACCCAGGTGCCCAGGCCAGGAGCATCTGAAAGGAATCTGGTGATGAGAAGTCTCACGACATAAGCAAAGTGAGTGGCCTCCTCAGATGGTGAAGAAGGCAGCAGCTTGGAATGGGAGCAAGAGGTGGCCAGAAGACACATGTGGTACTCTCAGTCCTGGGCAGAACAGCTCCATTCTTAAGGCTGCTGTTGCTCCTTTGGGACTACTACACAGGTATTAGCATGGAATAAAACCAGTGACATGATAGCCATTTTATTTTTGCAAAATCTACATAAGCATGGGTCCCTCTCTGTAGTCTTTAGGGGTTTGTTACTCAAATCTTAAGTGTGGTTTTTCTTGGAAAATTGGAAGCAATGATTGGGCAGGTAACAGCAATCATTGTGAACATGGAGCAGAAAGGAGGCTTGGCATCAAAAGAAATGAAATCTTGCCATTTACGACGACGTGGATGGAACTAGAGGGTATTATACTTAGCAAAATAAGTCAATCAGAGAAAGATAATTATCATATGATCTCCCTGATATGAGGAAGTTGAGAGGCAACGTAGGGCGTTTGGGGGTAGGAAAAGAATAAATGAAATAAGAGGGGATCGGGAGGGAGACAAACCATAAGAGACTCTTAATCTCACAAAACAAACAGGGTTGTGGGGGGTGGGGGGCCGGTGTGGTCGGGTTATGGACATTGGGGAAGGTGTGTGCTATGGTGAGTGCTATGAAGTGTGAAACCTGGCAATTCACAGACCTGTACCCCTGGGGCTAATAATACATTATATGTTAATTTAAAAAATTAAAAATTATTAAAAAAAAAAAGAAAGGAAGCTTGGATAGTGAAGGATAGGAACGTACATGTTGACTGTTAGCATGGACTGTGTTAGAAGCCCTACAGTGGTCACTTTCAGAGGCTATTACAGACTTCCCCCTTGGAAATATAAACATGAAAACATTTGGGTTTGGCCTGTCTTTACAACAAGTATGTTTCTTCAAATAAATTATTGCATTAAGATGAACCTGTTTCTTCTTCCCTAAAGAAAAGAGTTTTTGTACCCTGTGTGTTGGAGATATTATCAGTGGAAGAACTTATCTCTATATGAAGATCAACCCCTATGGAGCATGGATAGCCCTGCCAAGATTCCCAGTAGCTTGTTTAATCAACTGCCTTAGTGCAGAAATTTTCAGTTAGTAGAATTGTCCATTTTCACCCCTTACTTGCTTGTAGATCCAGAGACCAGGTCACCAGATTTGTACTCTTAGTCATCCTTTGAGAAGAGGTGACACCTCATTTCCCTGAAATGAAGATAAGTACTGTCTATGTGTGTTTGGGTTGGAGAGAGCAGTCTATAGTGAAGGTAGCCTTCTCTACCTACCCACCACCATCAGTCATGCCAAGTTGCAGGGTGGGGTCTATATAGAAAATGACTCAGACAGAGCCAGATGGACTGGTTGGATGTCCCTTCACTGAATGGCTCACTCTGACCTCTGCCTGAAGTAAGAAATAGAAGACTAAGATGACATAGCTGTGGTCACACAAAGCTTATTAACTACATTGGTTGTCTTTGTTTATTAAGGAACTCTTATATTCTTTTTTTTTTTCTGAAACAAGAAATTTGAACCACATTTTGTTTGAGATACTCCAGAGAGATGTAGCAATGTGGTTACCATTTTACAAACTTTTAAACAAAACTGTTAGCAGTTTACAACTTTGTTTAAAGAACAATGGTTTGGAGCACAGGCCTGTCTTAGCAAGACCCAGAGGACAGTGATGAAGGCAGAGAAGAATCCAGAGCCGTGCTGGCTGACTAAGGCTTGCTTTTGCAAAGCCTAGGAATCTGAAGATTAGGGTTGAGGTTCTCTTACCATTTTGCAGGAGTAGCAGTAAATTTAGCCCTGTTGCTTTGGTGATTTACACCAATGCCCTCAGTTTGTTGGCTCTCTTCAAGTAGAAGAGAAATTCAGGAAAAGTGAGGATGAAAACAGTCCCCTCTGTCATTTTCCCTTACCCCAGAGACTGATCAACTGAGTGCCACCATTTTTAGTATACCTTATTCATTGCCCAGGTTTTTCCCTCCTTGTTCTTCACTTCCATATTTCATACCTTTATAGTCACTTCTCTCTGTAATAGCCAAAACCTTACCTGTGCTTTTATTTTTTCTTCTGAAGATCTTATTTATTTACTTATTTATTTATTTAATTGAGAGAGCAAGAGTGAGAGAGAATGCAAATGGGGCAGGGTGGAAAGGAAAGAAACTCAAGCAGACTATTATGGGCATGGGGCCAGCATGGGGCTTGATCTCACAGCCCTGAGATCATGACCTGAACCAGAATCAAGAGGTGAACACTTAATCCACTGAGCCACCCAAAGCACCCCTACCTGTGCTTTCCATTCTATTTTTTCTTTTAAAATATCTGCCTTTACCTAACTGTTTTCTCATGATACAATTTACATTTATAATAAACGTCATTTTTGAGTTGTTTCTTCTACTATAGTTGGCTCTAGCTATTGTTCTTTTAACCTTGTCTTGGCAATGTTAACATGAACACCTAACAAGAAGTGTGTAAGTCTCATAAACAGTCCTCTAAAAGCATACAAGTATTTATGCCTATGTCTGTTTTTTATGCCTATGCTAGTTTTTCTAGCCTTTTTACAAAGCTGAGTTAGTAGATAATGAGTTTGCCTACCAAAGATCAAAACTGAAATAGCCTATAATTGAAGTTGACCAATAATATTGATTTTAAGGAAGCAACATTCAGTTTCCAAGTACATGAAACACATATGTATTATAGGAATTGACACATGCTTTTTTAAAACTCAGTTTATGCTCCAGGAAGGCATTTCTTTCAGATCAATTGCAATTTCAGTCAGACAACTTCATAGCTTATATGTAATACTGTGATTAAAATGTTAACTAATTCTGGAACAAAGGGAATTCCAAGTAGATCTAATCATTGAAAAGGGCAGTTAAAGGGCTGTAAGATTAACCATTTTTAACCTAAAACATGGCATTTCTCATGTACCCTTTAAGCAGTACTGACAAGTATTTCCTGGAGATTAATGAATTAATGGGCTGAGGGAAGGTCATTAATCCTTATACAAAGGTAGTTTGGAAAGCAGAAATGAAAAGCAACTGCAAGGTCAAGGTAATGGAATCCCAGGAAATGTTTCAGAAGATTTCAGAAGATTACTTCCCTTTTCAGCAAACCCATACTTACTACTGTTCTCACTCTCCCTTCTCATGGCATACCTCCTACTTGGGTTTTCAACCTCCTGGGATGCAATTAAGCTTCTGAAAATGTCTTGTAATCTCTCCTTCCACCAAACAAAACCTTTTTTTTTTAGATTTAGACAGTTTATTACTTACATAGCTAGTAAGGGAAAATCAGCCAAACGTACCTGTGATCTTAAACAAAACCCTTTTTATCAATGAGCTTCCTCTTCTCACTGTTTCTTAAAACCATCTTGGAAGCTACTCATTTTACATAGCTTTTTGCCATCAAATACATTTATTGGTTTAGATAGAGTTATGCATGAGAGTCTAGAAAATAAAAAACCAAGGCAGTCAGAATATACCTCCTCTGGATTTTGATTAGATAAATATCTATGTGTGCTGTATATATGATATATAGAAAATATGAAATTCTATCAGAGGACAGCCTGGATTGATGGAACAGTCAGACCTAGATACCACTTCAGCAAATCACAAGAGGTGGACTCATCTGAAGGACACAGAAACAAGTTTGTACAATCAGGATACCATTACAAGCAGAAGTATAGGCTTCCAGACTATGGAACACCCCCAGGGATATACACTAGCAGATGACGATGGCAGACTTTGTGGAAGCTCAGTCTTCCTCTAGGCCACTAGCCTGCACCCATTCTGCATGTTGGCTAATCTGTGTCTGTTCCAACAACCCTGCCATCTGGCCAGATTTATTAATCTCAGGATTATGCAAGATAGCATGTGCCTTCGGTAGCAAGAAGGTCTGTAGCAGAAATAGAACAAATGGTGGCAGAGCATCTAGAGCCATGTGGTGAAAGACTGTACCAATAAACCCCACTCTGGTTCTTTACCCAAATAATTATTGAGAGCTGGAGAATAATTCTAAGTTGGAAAAGGAGATCTGCCTTCATGTGTGGGCATTGTCTTCTGTAATAGTGTTTCCCTGGTGAAAGTTTTAGGATCCAGAAGCTTGCTCCCTTGCCTCTGCCAGGTTATGGTGGTCACCTTCCTCACTTTCCTGAAAGCTTCTCTTGGAATCCTTCAGATGTTTTAAAGCCCATTGAATTCACTCAAGTGGTGACTGATTGTTCCACTAATCTAACCAGTACTCGGATTCCTATAGTATGTTTTCACATGTTTGGAAAATACTAAATACCAGAGGTCATTTTGCTGCTTAAAAAGAATAAAAACTACTGAAAATTAGTATGATAGCATAAATGTGCTAAAGGAAACTCTAAGAACAATCTTCTGGTCACTAGGGCAAAGGGTAGAAATACAGAAGCCCCATTAAAATGGCAACTGGCATTTTGCCACTAACATGTATCTGATCTAACTCTAAAAGCATAAGATCCTTGTCAGTTTTGTGACAGAGCCAAGAGATGTAAATTTGTAGCTACCAATTCAAACTGAGCTACTGTTTTAATGCTTGACGTACAGGTGAAAATCTTTATGTTCTTCCATGCTGTTAAAAAAAAATCCTTGTTTATACATAGATTAGTTCCACTAGACCTAGCTGGACCTTTTGAGTTCTCTTTTCAACCAAAATTGCCTTCCTTGTACAAAAGAACTATCCAGATGTGGAAAGGAACATAATAATAAAATCGTGTGCCAAAATAACTAGATTATTTAGGTCATGATTGCAGTTTTATAATACCATCTGGGAAAATTACTAAGTGCATGTGAATTTGAGGTAAACTGAAGTTTTTCTCCCTTCAGTAGGCATTATTGCCTCTTGGCACTTTCTTGGTGGTGGAATTTCCTAGTCACTTTGCTTAACTTTAAGGCTGATAGATCCACAATTGTGTAATGGTTTGAACTGGAGTCTTCCTTCTACTTCCATTTGCCGGGCTTTTAATGCATTAGTACAGTCTCTGAAACTTGACCTACCCACTTAACAATAGGATAGTAAAACTTGTTGTTTTGTGTGTACAAATGCTGTCTTTCCAAATTGGGAAAAAACAAATAAAACCCCTAGAAGTCCCTCATTTTAAAAGGAGTAATTTAATACTCTACTGTTAACATTCTCCCAAGGTAGTGTTACATAATTACTGCTACACAGGAAGAGTCATTTCCCATTCTGGAATAATTTGCACACATTTAGGAATTTCATTGTCTCCTCAGAATCTTCTGGGCTGTAAGCCCATAAATTATCACATTTTGCATATGGAACTTCCATACATGATTTAAATTTTATGGGCGGAAAGAGCAAGAGAATTGAAAATAAAAAATAGTTACTTGCTAATGGCTAGGAAATCTCAGGGAAAGGAGTTACTTCTCTAACATAGATCAAGGAAATTTATAGTTTGCTTTTAATAATCGGCTTTCTGGGTTTATTTTTTAAGTGCCAAAAGCACAAAATTTGGTATTTTAAATTCATACTGTCTGTGCATGTGAAATGAAGTGTCTAGAGCAGTGATTTTTAGGGTCCTGAAGAAAATACTTTATTTAAATGCTAGTTCCCTGGGTTTCTAGATATGGTCTAAAAGACCTCTTAAAACAGGGAATCCCAAGTTTCGTGTGTTTTCTGGGTCCTTGTGGCATTTATCAGTTTCCCAGGAGGACTTGGCATACCACATTTTCAAGACTAAATTCTGTTAGAACACTAATACCATGTATAACGCTATGGTGTTTTTTCTATGTTAATAATAATAATGATGATAATAGCTCCTGATTATCAACACTTACTTTGTGACACTAACTGTATTTAATACTTTAGATTTCTCATTTAGTGCACCCAACAAGGCAAGTATAGTTAGTATCTCCATTTTATGATTAAGGAAACTTAAGGCCTTGAGAATTTAAGTAATTTGTTGAAGATCACACAGAACTGGAATTAAGAGCCATGATGCCATCTGGGAAAATCCACACTCATAGTCATTATGTATAATGATAATGAACACATCTATTTATAGGTTTAGTTGTAAATGGTGTTCTGTTTGGTAATGATGTACTCCATTCAGACAGACCTTACTTTGTTCTAGTGTTTGGGTATTGCTGCTTATCTAGTTGCTACTATAATTCTGAGATCAACATTAGATTGTAGGACCCAGGAAGTTGCACGGCATTTGTTTGTTACATAAATAAGTAAACCAATGAATACATGTGTGTCCTTACCAAACATGTCCTGGGTCATCTTCTTTTGTTTTTGTGATTCCCCTCCATACTGGGTGTAAGTGGTAGTGGTAGTAGTGGCATCAGTGGTGACTGTCATTTTTGGCAGATATAGGACATGCAATAATGTCTACTGACTATTACCATCAGCTGATATTCCCTTGTAATTGCATATTTGTCAGAAGCCAGCAGTCTTTGGCCAATTTCTCGACACATTTGGAAGGCAGCTACTTGAGATATTTTACAGTGTTTTTTTGCTCCATGGCTTTCTTTATTAGTGCAATTTTAACAGTCTGTGTTACACAGGAGTAGTTAGTTGAATTTCTGTAGGTTGATACTTGTTTACTATCTCTTGAAAACAAGCATATGCCTCTGCCTCTGACTAGTTCTGAGACCTTGGGAAAATTTTCTCAAGCCTCCATTTTCATCTGTAAAATGAGGAGGGTAGACTGGATCAGTTATTTTAGAGGGATTCCTTTTCCTTTATTTCACTACTCTGTAATTTCTTTCTTTTTTTTCCCCCACTACTGAAAACCTACAAGAATTCCAATACATCAACATCAAAGAACAGTATGCTGGTTGAAGTTTAGAGTAGCAGGCTTTAATATAGAGCCACACAGATGGTGATCCCTAACCTCTTTTTTTCATTTATTTTATTAAGGTATGATTTATATGAAGTAAAATTCATGCTTTATAGTGTACAGTTCTGCAAATTTTGACAACTCCATACAATGATGCTATAGTTAAGACATTGCGCAGTTCTGTCACCCCAAAACGTTTTCTCTCACCCCTTTCTGAGTCAGCCCCTCCCCTGAGGTCCAGTGGCAGCCACTGATCTGCTTTATGTCTCTTCAGTTTTTCATTTTCCACACTGTCATGTAAATGGATTCATTCAGTATTTACCTTTTTGGGTCTGAGTTCTTTTACTTAGCATAATGCATCTGAAGTCCATCCATATTGTTGTATGTTTACTTAATTTTGCTGAGTAGTAATTCATTGTATGAGTGTACTATATAATGGAAAATTTATTAATTCACTAGATGGATATTTGGATTGTTCTCCGTTTTTGGCAATTACAAATGAAACCACTGTTAATATTGTTGCTTAACATTTTAAGATTAGTGATGTGTCAATTAGTTGTTAAGTTATATTAGCATCAAATTCAAGAATCATTGAGGAAAGAGATACACTGCAGTCTGCATCTACAAATATGTTTCATTATGACCACCACCACCACCCCCAAATCCAAGATAGAGTCCTTAGTAACTTCTTTACCCATACCCACCCTTCAAAATGTTGGTAACTGTCTTAGCTATATCTTGGGCACAGATTGAATAGCTTATAAATAGCAGAAATTTACTGCTCAGAGTTCTGAGGATTAGAAGTTTGAGGGGCACCGGGGTAGCTCAGTCAGTAAAGTGACTGCCCTCAGCTCAGGTCATGATCCCAGGGTCCTGGAATGGAGGCCCACATCGGGCTCCCTGCTCAGCGGGGAATCTGTGTCTCCCTCTCCCACTGCCCCTCCACCCCAACTCATTTTCTCTCTCTCCCTCTAAAAAAAAAAAAGGAAAAGTAGTAGTTTGAGATCAGGGTGGTCAGTTGAGGGCCCTCTTCTAGGTCACCGACTTCTCATTTTCTCACAAAGTAGAAGGGTCTAGGGTATTCTCTAGGGCCTCTTTTTATAAGGGCATTCATGAGGGCTCATGACTTAAACATCTCCCAAAGTTTTTACCTCTAATTCCACCACATTTAGGGGATAAGATTTCAACATAAGGATTTGGTGGGGACACATTCAGACCACAGAGGTAGCCATTTTTACTCTTCTTGTTTAGAGAGGAAATATGAGGACATGTCATCTGAATTTGAGCTGGCGTCAAGATAAATAAAGTCATGAGTAGACCTCCAGTAGTTTGGGGAACTTGAAGAATGGAGCTGAAATATCTCGTGCCCCACATTCCCATGTAATGGAATGTCTCTGTACTCTTGGAGTCTCAGTTTTGGTTGTTTTCAGTGGGAAGCTGGGCAAATCCACTGGGAAACTTGACTTTCCCAAGTTAAAAATGATGCTCTGTTATTGTGCTTTCAAATATTCTCTTGTGTTAGGAGGGGTGAAAGTTTATAAGTAGATCATTCCTGCGACCAAACCCCTATCTCGCTGCCCCACTTGCTCCTTAAACAGGAAGTTTGCCATGTGTACAGTGTGCCAGACTGAGGATTAGGGCACTTGGTTTTTTATACCCCATTTCTCTACAGCAGTAAACATCTATAGCTTAGTCATTTCAGATGTGTGTTCTCCTCCATTTAGGGTGACTCACCACCCTGGTTTTCCCAGCATAGTCCTGGTTTTAGCACTGAAAGTCCTTGATTTTTGGATCTCCCCACTCCCAGGTGCACCAGGAAAATTGGTTATCCTTTATGTTCCCAGAGTTCCCAGAGTTGGATCCAAGCAGCAGATTCTAACACCTCTGCTTGTTGAATCTCCTGAACCACACAAATATATTTTTTGAACTAAGAATGGGCAGTTCTAGTTCTGATGCAAGAATGTATGGTGGACCATTAGAGATAAAGTTTCAACAGACTAGGAAAGATCTATATAAATTTTAGAAGAATTGGCAGATACAAGGGTTTTGGAGGGGAGAGGGGTGGGGGGGATGGGTGAGCCTGGTGGTGGGTGTTAAGGAGGCACTATTGCATGGAGCACTGGGTATGATGCATAAACAATGAATCTTGGAACACTGAAAAAGAATTAAATTTAATTAAAAAAAAAACATTTTTAGAAAAAAGGATTTTTGTTTTGTGTTGCTTTTGCCTTTGTTTTAATTCTGTGAATCTTCAGCAAATGGATTGAGACTTAGAGGATATCTTTCTCTAATTGTCAAAATTCAAGTGGTAAATCACAGTTTGATATTGTTCAGACAATCCTAAATGTCCCTAATACACAATGGTACCCTTATCAGCAATATTACAAGCATAGTAAGTAGAATATAGTTACATTAATGGGCCTTATCACAGATAGTTATATATTGTTCTAACTCTAGCCAAATGAATTTTATTTCTTCTTTCAAATCTTAAGCAAAATTTGCCAAACAAGAATTATGATGAAAAATGTCAGTGATTTTTTAATTCAAGTACTAACACATTTAACTTATTTAAGAAACAAGTCTCTATCTCAATCACAGGCTTTTCTCCCCTAATACAAAGTTATTTTTTAATTGGTTGGAGGGAAATACACTAATAAGATTTTAAATTCTGAACTACAAACTGCACCTGCTTAGGATCTAAAACTGAAATGGAAAACACAAGGCTTAACCCCACATGCTCCCTCATCAAATGCAAAAGGTTCTTAAAATAGCTTCGCATGAAGATGTTCAGAGCAGCTGAAAACCAAGATGCTGGTGTCCCTACTTACAACCTGGCAGCTTGTTACCATGGTTCAGAGCAGCTGCCCCTATCACTTTCTGTTCCAGGGCCAGGAGCATCAGCTCTAAGGAGAAGCACAGGAAGAGCCTCTGCTTTATCTATGTTGCTATCATCCCCTGAATTCTACTTTCCTAGTCAAGGGACTGTCCCTAGATCCACCATGAAGACCTGTGACATTTCATTCCAAGCCACAAACATGAGGAGAAAAGTTTCCAAACAAACTTAAATAGGTATATAATAAATTCCAGGAAAAATGTAAGAAAGAAATGAAATCTTGTGTATTTGATGGGTGATAGCTGTTAAGAGACAGTAACAGTTATGTGTGGTATCTTACACACTGCTACCTTTCAATAGCTTAGTTACCAGCAGATCAGGGTCCTCTCTCAAAATTCATTGGAAAGACCTTCTTCATTAATTTAAGACTGTTCTCTTCAGCTCTGTTTACCTTGCTGTAGCTCTCAGTTAACCATGTTTACTGTTTTTTCCCATAGAGGAATTTTTTCCTGGGATATTCTCTCTTACCCATGATAAAATGCTTCTCTCAAGGGGCCCCTTATGCTTCTTTTTTTTTTTTCCACAATACTTCATTTATTTATTTTATAAGTTTGGCAAACAGCACAAAAATCCAGCAACATTTTAAACATGTAAAAAAGTCAAATGCTGAACAGTACTGGGGATTTTTTTCACATAATTAGTAATAATGAGAACACATTTAAAATACTGCAAAGCTAGCAAAATGAGGGTGCCTGGCTTCTGAACATATACCATGAACACACAAACACACATACACACACACGGAAACAATATAATTTATCTTTACAAAAATTACAGCCAAGCAATAGAAAAGAAGGATGTTAATAATGAAGATACTAACACATATGTTCACTACATATATCTCATACATTGAAATGCTACATCTTCTATCCTGAAATGCCATGTGTAGAGAGCCAAGCAGAGTAAATTTACGCTCATCACTGAGGTTAAGAATTATCAGAGAAGAATTTAGTGCTTATATGTAACATGTTCAATTAAAACTTTCTATATAGCAATTCCTGGATCATAACAATGTGTTCCACTATATATCGGAGAAGTTGAATCTTCTTTGTTGGCAGTATAAAATTTCTGACTTAAGCCCCTTATGCTTCTAACCAAAGCAGGATCTGGATTGGTGGATAATTGGTATGATCCGATGAGATGATGTTTTATGTTGCTGGGCTGGTGGCCCTAACCAGCCGTTTAAAATTCCATTTGCATTTGCATGTAGGTGAATATATGGACATACTGCTCCTGTACTAAAAAGAAGAAAGCAGTAGCTTACATTTCTTTTGGCAGCTAAACTGATTTTTCAAGGGCCAGAGGAAGGAACTGTGGGGTGAGTACCTAGAAGGGAAATGGAGGCAAGAAGAGAATCGGGTTGGGGGAAGTCCTGAAGCTCTCCTCTGTCAATAAACTTTCCAATTGGCTGCTATCACCTTCAAATAGTAGAGTTTGGAGTTGTGAATACTCATGTTGAAAACTCAGACTTTTACCGTTCTTTCATTTGAGAAATTACTTATGAGACTGTGCATTAAAGAGAAAATTAGCTGTGCTAATCCCTTAGGTGTCTAAAACCTGGTTTTTCCATCTGCTGAACAGGGGATGATACCCACCTTTTCTATCACACAGGGTAACTATAGGATCAAGTTGAGTGACTGATAATTGAATTCCTTTAACGATGTAAAACACTTCATAGGGTAAAATGACGTTGTTATGATTAAGGTGAGCATAAAAAGTCTCAGGGTGAGAAACATGGTACTGCCATTCTTTCATATGTAGCCTCCAATGACATACTGTCTCTGAAAAACAGATTAGACAGAAATTTCTTGAACTTCTGTCAGATTTGAACCCCAGATAGCCATAAGGCTATAATACAGATTTTGTTCTGATATCTTCCTTAGAGACTCCCTGTCTAACCCAGTTCTGAAGAAGCAAACAGTATCAGTTATGTGAACCTTTTATGTTCAACATTTGTAGCTTAGAAGAGAAATGTCAACATCCTTCAAAGAAGGCTCAAGTATTTCTACTAAAATGTGTATACCAACCTGGTTATTTAATGCTAAATTGGTCTCTGGAATTGTCTCCTTGCAGACACTAAATACCCTTTTTAAAGTAGGGAGGAAAGTTTTCTGGTCCTTAACTTAATCAGAAATGAAGAACAAAATATTTACCATGGTAAACAGAATGCATAATATACAGGTTCAGATCACTAGTCATCAGCCCCTTTATGAAGATCCCTATTCCCAGGGCATGTAAAAACTATGTTTGCCTTATTCACTGCTGTATCCCCAGTAACCCAACACATAGTAAGACCTGGCACATAGTAAGCACTCCAAAATATTTGCTGAGTGAATGAACAAATGAGCAAACAAATTAAGCCCTTTACTATGAAAATGTTTCCCCTGATTGTAATGAAACAAAATATTCTGTTCTCAGCATGAATGCTTATTTAATGCTAATGGTCACTAGTTCTATTCTAAGGAAAATAAAAGGAACTAACATTGTTTTCTTTAAATGTTTTTAATGCAACATATTGGAGAGGTGAGGCATGTGTTTCAGTGACAATGAAAATGGACTCTATTCTGAAGAAAAAACTACAAGGCCCTTTTCTTTTGTTTTTTCCCATCCTCGGACCTGCCCAACTCTTGGCAGTCTCCTTTAATAGTGCTCTATTAAATGCACCATCAGTTTGAAAACACAATTGAGTATTTCCATCTCCAGTGGCAATGCCACCTAACTAAAACCAGTTCTTGACTAACAAATTCTTTGATTCAGTGACAGTTTAAGCGAAAAAGACAATTACGCATGGACAGAGGCTAGACTGTTTAAAAAATTGTGCTACCTTTGCCAATAAGTGTACTTTTTATTTCCCCAGAATTTTTATAGTGCAGTTTTGCATTGGTTATTGTAAGAACCCAAACCCTACATTCTTTTGGGAAATTATCTGGAAAACTCTCATCACAGTGACCTGTCTTAATTGTTCTACATCTTTGTTTTAAAGAAGTGGAAATAGCCCATGAAAATTATTGCTGCCTTTAGAAATATTCAATAGCAAAGAGCTCTTAAAGTGTTTATGCTGATTTTTAATTAAGTGTAATGGGAGTTTCATAATAATGTTAACCGATAATGGTAGAGATATATTTACTTGGAATATTTGTTTTTGAGGGATAGAAGGTTGATATATTGGTAAGTTTCATCATAGAAAAAGTGTTTTCAATTATAGCTATAGGAATATTGTCATAAATTGAAAGAATTCTCTCCAGTAACGTACTACCCTATGTCCTCCTTTATACAAACCTAATAAATGGAATATGGTAAAGTGTTTCAAGCAATATGTGTATTGCACTTCTTGTAATCTTCCCAAGATTTGTGCATATATTGAAAAGACATGTGATCATCAATTGCCATTAAGAGAAAAGGAATAACAGATTATGTCGCAAGCATTTTAGCTAAACATGTATCTATGCTAAATAGGGCTCCTATATTCAAAACTACAGAGGCTAAACTACCCTAAACATTGAATAATATTCCCATTGAGCAAGTGTAGTGAGCAGAACTTTCTGTGGCATCATTTGGCAACAATCTGGCATCATTTCCCATTGACAGTGAGATGTGCCCATAGATATCCAGTCATAGTCTTTGAGTTGATAGGTATTTCCCAAGATCTTCTAAATACCATACCTCAAAAATACCCTTCTGTTCTCTGCACCACCAGCACACCCCCCTCCATTCATCAAAAAAATGTGAACAGAAGTAAAGGAAAAAAATGCAATCTAGTTGCCATCTTAAGATGCTGGTTTCTTCTATCTTTCCATGAAAAAAGAATTCCTCTTCTCCAATCCAATATACTTCTCCATTTTCATCACATTTTGATGAGCTCAAAGTTATATATTGGTAATTTACAGCAGTTTACAAAAGCAAGCTGTGACAAGGAGAGTCATTTGCCCAAACCTTTTTTTTTTTTTTTAATTTTTGACCATTTGTCTTACTCTTAGAGGATAACAATTTCAAATTTCATTTTGGTTTTCTCTCATACCTACCAATTTAGCAAAACTCACCTGCTGTCAAGACAGTTCCTCTATTTTGCAAGTGGCTCTTATTCACATTAGCCTAAAAGTCATTCGTCTGTCATAAGCTCCTAATCGTACCTAAGATTGACTGCATTCCCTTGTTTAATATCCAGAAGCTCCTGCTCCTGGATGTTGGATAAGATAGAAACATCCCCCTAAAGTCTCTTCTGAGCAGCAATAGGGACACTTACCTTACTGTGCAGGAGGTACCTTTACTTGATTATTCCCAGTAGTTCCCTCTTCTCATCCCCACCAAAATCCAATAGTGGAATCCAGGGACCAACAACAATGTTTTCTTCTTTTCTTTTTGGACAGTCTTTCAGTTTTTGTTTTGTGGGCTACAAAGCCACGGAGAGTTTGCAACCAGAGGCCACTGACAGTTCTGCAAAGGAGAGGCAGTGGGGAGCCCAGTACTGACTGGGCCCAAACACAAAATATAACCCTCTTCCCTCTCCAGGCAGTGTCCTTCATACTCTGAAGACAGGCAGCCTTGCCGAATCCTCACCCTACAGCTTGCCAGTCTCCACAGAAGAAAGGGTCTAACTGAAGTGGGCTTCAGGATGAGGCAAGGCAAAAACCGAGAGCCATCTGCCCAGAACAGACAAGTAGAGGCAGGTATAGGCTCTGTGAGTGTGTCTGTGTGTGTGTGTGTGTGCATGCCTGTGCCCAGCAGCTGTTCTCAAGATTAGAAGACACCACCCATTGGCAAGCAGCTCTGAAACACCCTCTTGGTAATTTCAAATTCATATTGCACATCTTGGCTGAGAGAAGAAACCTCCCAGGACAACCTGGGTCCCTTTCTCTGCCTTGTCACTGCCCTGAATATACTGTGAACCACAATCAGCAGTGGCAGCATCTAGAAATAAATGCCCAGGTGGACACGAAATTGTCCCTCATTTTGTACCCTGCAACCATGAACTGATGAAGCCTTGTTTGAGATTTAAGTAAGAAGGACATGACCTCTTCTTTGACAGTTGTAACCCAAGGCACTGTAGAGATTTGCTATTATTAACGCAATGTTGAACTTTAACTTGAATGCCTGCCTGTTCCATCCAGTGTCATATGAGATATGAGTGCAAAGTGCTGAGGAAGCTCTAGGGCAACATCCAAATGTAGGATTATTTATTATTATTAATCCAAGTTTTGGTTTTGTATTATTCAGGTGTTAAGAGAAATCTCATACCTTACATTACTAAAATTTGAAGAAACTAATTTTCTCTAAATGGTATTACTTGTTCTTATTGGAGGAGGAGGAGCAGGAAGAAGGACCTTGTTCATTTATTCAGCAAGCATGTGTTGCATCACCAGTTAGGTGTCAGGTCCTCTACCAGATAAGCCCACCACCATTCAGGCACTGAATCTGTGCATTATTTAATCCTCACAGCATCCCTCTGAGTAAGTCCTATATTGGTAATCAAATGAAAAGACCAAAGCTGAAAGTAATCAAGTAACTTCCCCAGAGTCTCATGGATGGTAAATAACCAGACTGGAAATTCAGAATTGGATTTGAGTTACTCTGTCACCTATACTATTTTTAACCTTAACATTGAAATAATTTCTAACTTACAGAAAAAAAAATAGAATAATAAAGAATTCACATATACTTTCACCCAGATTTTCCAGTTTTTAACATTTTACCACATTTGCTTTCTTCCTCTCCTCCTTCCTTCACCCCCCTCCCTCCCATGTGTTTATATGTACATATATATTTTTTCTGAATCAATCCATATACTTCAGTGTGATTATCCTAGAAGACAAGTATGTCTTCTTTTTTTTCTTTTATTGAGATATAATTGACATATATTAGTGTCAGATGTGCAGCATAATGATTTGAGTTCATTCTTATAATAACCATAGTATAACAGTCAAATTCAGTAAACTAACAATGATATAATATTACTTTCTAATCCATAGTTTTCATTCAGCTTTTCACCAAATGTCTCATTAATGTCCTTTACAGGGGAAAAAAAATTCTTTTTTCTTTTGGAAAGGATGATGTTGCATTTAGTTGTCATGTTTCTGCTTCAATTTCAAGCAGTTCTTTGGTCTTTCCTTGCATTTTGTCATGTGACAATATGAAAAAAAGTATGTTTTGTAAAATGTTCCTCAATTTAGGCGTGTGTGATGTTTTCTCATTACAAGACTGAGTTTGTGCATTTTTTGGCAGGAATACCACAGAAGCAATGCTATATTCTTATAATCATATCACAAGACACATAAATAGATATACCATGTCCATACCAACCCCACTTGGTTAAGGTGGTATCTGCCAGATATCTCCACTCTGAGTTATACTTTTTCTGTTTGTAATGAATGAATATTTTGTGGGAAGATACTTGGAAAACATGTAAATATATTGCTCTTAACTAAACTTTCTACTATAACAAAGAGCTTTCCTTTCCCCCCTATTTTTGTATTCATTTATATCAATATGCACTTAGAGATTTCTGTTTTATTCAATGGGCTATAATCCATTAATATCACTATTTTGATACCAAAATGATCTCAGATTTGGTCAGTGGGAGATCCTTCAACCTGGCTGTTTGTGTTCTTTTGACAAGTACTCATCATTTTCTGAGTACTTTCATACTTTCTGGCACAAGAAAATGTACTGTATGCATCTTGTACTTTCTCTACCCAGCCCCAGAATTAGCCATATCTTCAAGGAGATCTGAGTCCATTATGGAAAACAGCATATAGCAACCAAGATGGGCATTGGGTGTATTCACTGGGCTAGGTGTGCTTATTGTTTCTAGGTCCTCTAAGCCCAAAGAGCTAGGAAATAGACACGCACACACCTGTTGTCATGTCTGTTGTTCGCTCCCTCCCTCTCTCCCTCTCCCTCTCTCTGTATTAAATACTAGGAGATCACATTGATAGCCCCAGTTCTAATCTAACATAGGGGTATTTTAGCTTTTACTCTTTTCATGTTTATAAGTTTCCACGTTTATAACTGGAGATAGCGTGGTTTCTATTATTCTCAGACCATTTACTTATCTGCTTATTGCCCCTGGGTAGAACCAGTCTTCCAACCCTGGTGGCTGCTTCATCAGCCCTACAGTCTTTTTAGCCCCATCAGCCCTAATCCCTCAAGGAAATGGCTTTTGATAACTCTTGTGCCAGAAAGTAAGAAAGTGATTCAGGAAGACCTAACCCTATACTTTTTGCTAGACTCTTCCTAACAGTTTTTACTATTGATGTCTTCAAGATGTTGAGAGAGATGTAAAGTACTACTTCTCAAAAATATGGTGAGGTTTAAACTGATTTGTTATTCATTTTTTCTCTTTGTTTCTATGAGTTGTAAAAAGAAATGGGTTCTCCTTAGCAGAGTTGGATCACAGGACATCAGAGACAGTATTTCCTGGGCATGCCTCACTTTTTCTTCAC
Organism: Enhydra lutris kenyoni; assembly: GCF_002288905.1. Lineage (NCBI taxonomy): Eukaryota > Metazoa > Chordata > Mammalia > Carnivora > Mustelidae > Enhydra > Enhydra lutris. The sequence continues at coordinate 66,594,042 of NW_019154086.1, read as the reverse complement.
TCAGATCCCAGGTTCCATCCTTCCCACTGTCCTCTCCCCATCCCAGTGGATTATGTTCTTCCACGTTGCTCCCAGGGCTTAAATGTACCTTTTTCTCAATGCACATTACTATAATTGCCAACATAGTTTGTCTCTCCCTTGCTAGATTGGGTGTTCCTGGAGTGCAGAATGCACCTTTCAGCATTGTAGCCCCACCCCTGGCAGTCAGTACACAATCAGCATGTATTGGGTACAATAAGTTTAAATCCACCCAGTTTACTGCTGACAAAAGTCTGTTAGGAAAAGTCAGCAGTAAATTGGTTGGATTTAAACTTCCATATATTTTCCTTTCCTTCATGTTCCATAAAGATAGAACTAATGATTTACCTATAAAAATGAAAAGTCTGGATAATCAAAAAATAGAAAAGTATCTTCAAGTAAACAAGTCAGATTAGGAAAACTGGTATAATGAAGGGTGCCCCTCACTTCCTCTGAAGCCCACCTGTGGCCATTGTTTTTGGAATCGCATATATTTTAGGGTTTCACATTTTTCAAAAGTGAAAATGATACTAATAGGTTAACTTTTTTAAAAAAGAAAGATGGGGAAAACATGTTCTTGAGTTCTGAATCTTGTTGCAAATAATTTGTACTCTTCAGTTTCCAGGGGCTATTTCTTCATATACTTTACAAATGCCAAATACCAGGTGGCAGCTGTTTTAGCTCTAAGACATTTCTCAAGTGTCCTGCTTTCATGTCATTATGTAATGCGTTTCTCTTTGCATGGCTGTCATCACTGGATGGCCTTGTCAAGGTGTATCACTGCATAGCTCTCTTCACTTTTGTGTCCATGTTACTTTTCCAAATGGGCACTGGTTCTCTGAAAACTAGAGGAAGAGGAGAAGAAATAATTCCAACAACACCTCAAAATGAACCAGTGTTTTCTGCTTGGCTATAAAGTTCCTTTGTGAACAGGAAAATACATGAGTTGAGGATTTTCTCCCTTCTCAGCCCTTCATTTCTTTAAAAATGTTATTTCATTCTAGTCTCATTTTCCTTACTAACTGCCCATCGTATAGATACATTGTATCAGCAGAGAACTTGTTCAATTTTTCAGCTCAAATTTTGTCTTCATAACTGTTGTCTCTGGTAACCTAAAGGACAGGTATATAATATGCCCATAAGCACAATTTTCACTTCACTTCAAGAGATAGTTCCTGAGAGCCTTGATATGCAGTGCACTGTGCTAGGTCTTGGTACTATAAAGAGAAAATAAAATGCTACCTTTTCCCTGTCCTTCAAATACTCATAGTCTAGTAGGAGAGGCACATGTCAAAATTCTAATTTTAATCGGCTGAGCAGTATAACAAGGGCTAAACGTAATGCTTAGTCCTCCTAGACTGGAGGTCAAGGAAGGTGCACAGGGTGAAGATGGGGTGGGGCTATTTGAACTGGACACCTTAGGGGAGAAGTAGTTGGTTCTGCCAGGGAAAGGGTAAGAAGGTGGGCATTCTAGGGAGGGGACATGATGTGAGCACAAGCACACTGGCAATAAAGCACGTGACGGGTTCATTAATGGTGAGTTGCTCCCATGCCTGGAATACAGGGGTATGGTGTCCAGTTTTGTACTGTGTAAAGGAGAATATTTATTTGGGCCAGAATGTCAAGGGCCTTGGATACTTTGATGCTAGATGTTAACTACCATGTAGACAGTGAGGAGCCACCAGTGGCATTTTAGCAGAAAATTATAAACAGGAAGGTATAGTGGGAAATCCACAGGATTTGAAACCAGAGGCCTTTTTCTGGGACTCTAGAATGTTTCACCTGAAAAGGAACTCAGAGCGCATCTAATTTTAGCCACTTGTTTTACTTATGAAAATTGCGTGACTCAGCTTTAACTTTCACACCACTTGGTGCCCTCTACTTGACAGAAAGCCGTAGAGACGACTCTATGCCAGCAGCTTCCCTAAAGTGATCCCTGGGTTTAAATAAGGTTATCACTGTGCCCTGAAGGGAACCTAGGTGTCACCTCTATGCCCTTTTACTGATTAAGGATGCTGGGACCTCAGAGGCTAGCCTAGCAGAGGAAATGAAGAATAGGGGAAGCTGCCACAGCCTGGGGACCAGTGGCATACCTGACAATGGGGTATTTCAACACAGCAGAGATAATCTGAGCAGGTATCTACAAAGTGGTTCCAAGTGAGCTACCTGGGTTGAGGCCAGTCCCAAGCAGCAATTGTGGAATGGGGAGCAGAAGACATGGAAAGATGAGAATTGTGCAAGGAAGCTGAACCTCATCCAAATAAACTAGGTGCTGAGCAGAGAGCTACAGTTCTAGCAGAGAAGTAAAATACACTGAAGAAACCACGGGGGGGCGGGGCGGGGGGGGGTGGGGGGGGACTGATCCTAAGAGTTGAACAGATCAGAAGGTGATTGGAGAAAGGCTGCTGTTCACCCAGCAGGCAAGAACTCAGGGCTGCTCTGGGCCCTCCAAAGAGCATCTGTCTCTAGGCAGGAAAACATTTCTAGGCATCTTTTTCTGGTATGGCCAGGCTCCTGTTAGCTTATCAGACTTGTTTCTCCAGCAACCAAGCAGGACACAGCCTATAGACTCGAGATCTTCCCATTTAGCCACTGGGCTGGGTTGGGAAAGCAGAGACTAGCACCAAGGTACTTCTGAATTTCCAGGCAACTCCATGGTTTGGCATCCCAGGTCAGAACCAAATGCCACAGAGACTAGAGTGTTCTGCTGGGACCAGCTTCACAATAACTTCCCAGGAGCACATTGTGGTATTCATTCTCAGTGTTCTGGCACTTGATTTTAAGGTTCTTTTGTAATTTTGCTTAAGAAACACCATACTACATATGTAATAGAAACTCTGCTTTCAACCACAAATATCTTTAAACGAGAAAGAGCTAATCTCCCCCTATTCAAAATGCATTGTGTGCCAAACCTTGTGTTTTAAAACAGTCATTTTGAAGCTTTCTAATTGTAGCCATAAGTTAGTTCTCCATTCTCCCAGCCTCTCAAGTTCAGTCAGGGTGGTCCTGGTTAAAATAAATACGTGAAAAATCTCTAGTAGAAATCCAACATTTACAGTAGTATAATAGTATCTATTGGTAGTAAAATCATAAAATAAAATAAAAGGATGTTCCTTTTATGTTGTTTTATACATTTTACTACTTGCAATTTTATTCATTCATTTACTCAACAGTTATTTCTTATATGCCAGCCACTATCCTGAGTGCTGGGAATATAATTTTTTTTTAAAGATTTTATTTATTTATTTGACAGACAGGGATCACAAATAGGCAGAGAGGCAGGCAGAGGGGTGGGGGGAAGCAGGCTCCCTGCTGAGCAGAGAGCCCGATGTGGGGCTTCATCTCAGGACCCTGGGATCACAACCTGAGTTGAAGGCAGAGGCTTTAACCCACTGAGCCACCCAGGCGCCCAGGAACATGATTATTTAAAAAGCAAATGTTATTGGTTCCTGCCATCTTGGAATTTAAAGTCTATGGGTCTATTAATAAAATTTTTTTAAAAAGTTGCTTTTTTATTTATTTTAAATTTGTTTTTAAATTTTTTATCACATACTAAATTTATTTAAGTCTATTTATCAAATAAAGAGAAGTTAATAAATCAGATAGTTACAGTTTGTGATAGTGCTAGGGTAGAAAGTAAGAGAAAATCAGATTGGCAGAGAAAAAAGAGGAAAGGAAGGGCCTACTTTATATGTCAGAGGAGAACCCCTGACAAGGTAATATTTAAGCTGAAACCTGAGTAGTGGGAAGGAGTTAGACCAGAAGTAGTGGTCCAGGTATGAGAACAGTAAGTATAAAGGCTGTGAGGGGAGAAAGGAATTGGTATGTTCTAGGAACCCCAGCATGTCACTGTGGCTGTGGTATAGTGGGAGACTGCAGGGTAAGTGCAGGAGACAGCAGGGGTGCGGGGGCTGGTAGGGAGTGGGTGTGTTAGTATAAAAGCAAACTGCTGTGGATTTTTAATCTGCAGGGTTACATAATCCTATGTACATGTTAAAAAGATCTTTCTGGCTCTTATGTGGTGAGTGGAGGGAATCAGAGTGGTTACTTGGGGGACAAACACTGCCTGAGCAAGATTCTGCCAGACAGTTGCTCTGGGGTCATCCCTGGGTGGTGACCCGGGAATTCATGGACTCTAGGCAACTTGTCATTACTTTTTCTTCACTGCTTTTCCCCTAAATGCCCAAATCATTTCATTGCCCGGTGGTTAGTAGAAGAAAAGATGCCAGAAGCACTGCCTTTTGTCAGAAGCAAAGGGTCAGGTGAACCATTCAGGTAGGGTCCAGATCCTAATGCTTTTTTGTTAGAATCCTAAATGTCATTTTCACTTTGCAAGTTTGTGAAGCTTATGCCTTCTGGCCACTGTTCTTGAACTTTGTTCCTGGTACACAGAAAGGATTCAGTAAATGTTTCCTAAATTGACGTGACTTTGATTCCCAGTGTTGTGAATGGAGAGGGAGAATTAGAAAGGCCGCTAGGGTCCTCTACTTCCTCCATATATAGAACTATGTATCAGTGGGCAACCATGGCTCTTAAACAGTATTTTCAGTCTATGGTGGATATAGGTCAGGAATGACTAAAATGATTCTCTGCTAGAATAAAAGGTGCTGTGTACATGCAAAGAGTTTTTTTTTTTTAAGTGCATCTGGTTAGAGTTTAATATGCCTGGAAAAAAAATCACTATTTCTTTCGCGTTTCAGCTACTCAAATATGGCTAAAAATGTGCTTTGGAGATTTTCCAAAGTAAAAACTCTTGAGGTGAGAGAAATTCCAGCCCCAACAATAACTTGAAAATTGGAAGTTGGAATAGCAACTATTTTTTCATCTGTCTTAACTCTGTCACCAACACTATGATGATTTGATTACATGTGACAAGTCTGGTTTCTGGCAATTAAGCTACACACTTCAGCTACAGGCACCAGTCTTTCCCTTCTTTTCTTTCAATGATGTGTTGATCTGGGGGCAGAAATGAGAACAATGGGAAAAAGCAAGAGGTTGGGGAGCTCAGGCCTTCCCATTGACCTACAGGTCACACCTGGTGCCCCTGACCTTCTCAGCAGCCTCTTAGGATCAAAGTCTTGCTGCAAACTAGTCTTAGGGTGTTTCTATTCCTGTCTTCAAGTCCTCACCACCCAGTGTTGTTATTCAGGTGCCATTTGCTTGCTTGAATATGAAGGACATCCAGGAAATGGAAACACATCCCCAAATGGCAGAGGGCCACCTAGGAGCCATGTGAGAAGAGAGGGGAGAGCAGTCCTCCTTGAGGTCATGGATATAACACTCTTGGTGCGTGCCTGGCACAGAGCATAGTCACTCAACGTATGGTGACAATAGCTGCTGCCGCTGTTATTTTCATTATTAATGGTAGTCATTTGTAAATTGATTAGATATGTATGAGTCTTACACTGTCAGCTTTTAGCCTCACCTCTTTCCACTCTGTTCCTCACCCTCACCAACCCTTCAGGCACTGCTTAACACCCTTCCTAAGTAAAGGCTGTTGTCCTAATTTACTCCTATATTTTAGAGTCATCCTGTTCCTGGTACTCTTGTTATTCCAGTGTCTCTCATCTGGTGATCTCCTTCTTATTGCCACTTTGAATGTCTTTATCATTCATCATTTATCATCTCTCTTCAAAGAGATAAATCTCTAGAAGTCCAAAGGTACATACATACATGTGACACTCTAGCCACATAGTTCATGCCCTGGCTTCTTCCTCTTCCCCATACAAAGGGTAGTTTTCTTACCATCTCACCTCAGGGCTTCTCATAACAGAACATAACTCAGTTAATTTCTTCAGTCATCTTTTGCACTTCGCTAAAGAGCTCTGTGATCTCAGGTGCCTCGTTTTGCTGGAAAGGGAGGGACATGGCACATCTGATCCCTCACTTAGGCAGGAAATAATCATTTCAATTAGGGGCCTGGGAAACACATCTATTTGCAAAAGGAACTGCTATTTCTCTGGCAGTCTGCTTCCTTCTATCTGCCCCCAAGCCCACCCTTGGAAGTCATGGCTAGGCATCTCTCTTAGTGAAATAAATATTGTAATGGGTCAGGTAATTAGTGGGCAGAATTATGTTTGGGCTGTAACCTGACTCTAATTGCTGACTTCAGAGAATTAATTTCACATGACATAGCACCTTAGCTGTATGCTAGCTTAGGAGTTTCCACTCATCTCTCCCTTTCAGCCAGATCTCTTTTTCTATTTCTGGGCTTGTTGTGTCAATGAGTCAGGTGGCCCCAGACTCTTCCTGTGGATGAAAGGGGCACTCCTGACTTGGATGTATTTTCTGCATATATGAATTATAAAAAGGAAAAACTCTGTGTCCGTTCCTTGGCATAAAAGTAAGGGAAGCTGGAGGGTTGAGTAAGGAAAGTATAAAATAGCCAATATAAATAAACCCTGGCCCTGGGCCTGAATGCAACAAGATGTACAGAATAGAAAGTGACATTCAGAAGTAATGCTTTTCTGTATTAAAAACAGTCATCAGAAGGGATGTAAGATGTAAAAGATCATGATAATATTTGCCATCGAATCCTTATCATGAAGTTGAAACAATTTACAAAGTAGGATAAAACATCTCTGTGAAGACATGTTTCTTTCTATAACATGGTAGGTGAGGTTTTGTCTCTTCCCCTGGAGCAAGTGTGAAAAAAGTCACCCTGCTCATCTCCATGGGTCCTGAAACTGTTTCAACAACAGAGTTGTTCACTGAGGTCTCCTGCTTAGGAATTTGCTGCCTGACCTCAGAGAAATGGTGTACTTTTCATGTTCTTTAAAACATGACATGGTAGGTTCTCATGTATACTAAAAAGACAGTGTGAGAACAAAAATCACCTCTTAAGGCCTAGTTCAAAGCTTATAAATTATCAAAGAAAATTGCTGTGTATTATGACTTGTGTGGATATTATTAAGAACCAAAAATAGTTGTACTTTTCCTGAGTGATTATTTTATTGTTGCTACTGTTTTAGCCTATGGCTATTCTAAATAGTGTGACAAGGTTTCCTTTTTCTCATTGGCTCCTAAAAACCTTAGAATTAAATTTGTGCCCAGTCAATAGCAAATATATAGGTCATTATGATATCTTTACTATAACTCTTGGATTGATTTCAGGTCTAATTATTATTTTTTCTCATATTTGCTCCCACTTTAAACTTATACTGCCTCATTTTTCTTATAAGCTACCTTAAATCTTTTCTAGGATAAGATGGCCCACAGTTGAATAGTTTTTTTTTTTTAAATAAAAGAAATTAGGCAGAGCAGGAAAGAGGGAACCCAGGGAAAAATAACAGCAGGCAAACTATATAAATGTCAGCAACTTAAACCTCAGCTTCCTCATCTGTAAAATACAGACCTCCAGCATTTTTGTGGGGCTCAAAATTATTTTTCAATAACAAATGTGAACATACTTTATGGATTATAGCACTCCGTGTAGCTTTGCCGTGTTTATTTTTAAGCCATTATTAATTAAGGCATTTATGTAGTGCCAAGCTCTTGACCCAATCTTCATTTCCAAAGAGTAGAAGGACCTTCCATTCTAGTTAAGTGTCTTTTCTGAGAGTCTTCTTGGGGTCTCCTCCAGCAGAGAACCATAATCCTCAGAGCAACACAGAGATAATAGCCTCTCTTCAAGGATGGCTCTGAAACCTCCAAGCCTGACAGAGTTCTACTTAGAAACCTAGATTAAGACCTGGAAGACATGTGGTCAGTGAATCCTATTTACTTCAATGTCTCAGCATCCTCTGGGATGGTTGATGTGGACATCTGCACAAAACTCCACAGTATAGGTCCCTCCACTGCATAAATGTTCCCTTTTAGATTTGGGGCCCCCAAGAGTACCCCATCTCTCACTTAGAAACTTATGGAATCATCATCTAATTGTTAATCTGAAAATTAGAACTTCTTGGCAGGGTAAGATTTATTGAATGGAGAGTATGAGGACAGCCCTCGGTGATCACTTCCGAGCCATTGTTACTAATGAGCTTGTTAGAAATAGTTCTGCTCTTAAGTATGAGGCAGGAACGAAAGACTAAGAACTACAGCCCACATGATCCATTCTTATCAAAGGATAAAGTTTATCAAGTTTATTCTTATCAAGTTTATTATCAAGTTTATTCTTATCAAAGGATAAAGATTTTTAAAGTAGAATCTGGTCAAGTAAAGCATCCCACAGATCCCATCAGCATCATGATCAAGGCCAGACTCCCCAATGTGGCATAAAACAGGCAGTTCACTCTTGAGGATAAGAGAGAGTCCTAGCTATCTGTGTGAGAATGCTTGCTCCCCTGATAGTGGCTGAGGGGCCTGGGCCAGACCCCGCACCTTGCCATACCTTGGCTTTAAAAAATAGAGATTATGAGGATTAAGTTAAACTGTACATGTAAAGTGCAAAGCACTGAGGCACTAGGAGGAGGAGAGGGGACGGGTGATCTTTACAGTCAGGGCCCAGCCTCCTTTAGAGCCTCATTTCCCCCAGCACACCTTTGTACTCTTCACCCAGAACGACTTCCCCCAGCCTTCTCATGTCTGTCACTTTGCACATGTTGTTCTAGAATGCTCTTTCTTTCCTGGTTTGTGCATTGAACTGCTACTCTTTCTTCAACATTCAAATGAGATTAACTTCTTTCTGAATGCCTTTCCTAATAGGCACCAACAGATCCTCCCACTAACAGGATGTAGGGTTCTGTCCCCCCACTGCTACGTACTCTGCACTCCACTTTCACTGTTTGTATAAGATTTATTATTGGGTATTATGTTTTTCATTTAAAAAAAAAATAGAAATTCCAGTTTTTCTAAAAAAAGAAAATGATAGCATATGATAGAGAAGCTGTTAACATTTTTAACAACTTTAAACACCATTAGAAATTGTATGTTGTGAAAGATAAGCCAAGACAGCTAAATGCATATTTTTTACTGAGGTATAATTTACACTTACTGAGGTACTCAGATCTTAAGTGTACTATTCAGTCAGTTTTGACCAAGACCTAGTACATTTCAGTCACACCTGAAAATCCCAACCAAGGGCCCTTTCCAGTCAGTCTCCCCACCCCATCCTGCCACAAGTACTAACCACTGATGGGATTTCTGTCATTCTATGTTAATGCTGCCCACTCTAGAAGTTCATATAAATAGAATCATACAGAATGTACTTTGTTGTATCCTGCTTCTTTCACTCAGCAGTGCTTTTAAGACTCATCCATGCTGTTGACATTTACCGGTAGTCCATTCCTTTAATTGTTTAATAGTATTTCATCATACAAATACACCAAAATTTATTTAACTGTTTTCTATTGATGCCATCTATCACATTGTGGTTTATTTAGTTTAATGTTTAAATTATACAATAAAATTAGCCTTTTTTTTCTTTTAGCATACTAGTCTATGAATTGTAACACACATACAGACTTGTGTGACCACCACCACAATCAGTATGCAGATAGTTTCATCACCTTAGAAAACTCCCTAGTGCTTTTCCTTTATAGTCCCACTTCCCCTACCCCAAGTCCCTAATGACTTTATATATGTTCTCCATCACATTGCATTTTAATTGCTTATACATGTCTGTCATTCTCACTATATGGTCACCTCCTCAGAGTAAGGACTATATCCTATTCATCTTGTCTCCTCTAGGCTTAGCACAGTACCCAATACATAGCAGGTGCTTATTAAATATTTGAAGGACTAATGACTTAATGTCCATGCAGCCACACAATGAATCCTTAATAATTCTTAGGATAGAAGGAGAAAGCTGAAGAAAACCAACATTAGCTTTGTTCTATCTAAGAAATCTTAGGTCTTTTTTTGACAGAAATAGTGATTTTTATGATTGTAAGAAATTATCAAGAATGCTGTCTGGTAATTGCCACTTGAGAGAATGTATTGAGTCACACAAAATGAGTAATCTCCATAAAAGGAGTTCAGCAAATGTTTAATTACACTAAAAATATACTGCTGGTAAGTTCGAACATGGAAATTAAAAGGAAAAAGTTAAACATGCTTCTTTGTCTATTACCTATTTCTGTATTCCAGAAGTCTAAAATTCTTCCCCAGAGTCTCTAATATATTTTCCAGGTATTCTTAACTTTATAAGGATCTTCTACACTATATTTAGAGAAACTCAATATTCACACTGTTACTTTTGACTAAGGTTTCAGTTTCCATGCTTTTCCCAAAACTAGTGTCATCTTTATCTAAAATTTGTTTTACTTAAGCCATTAATATTGCAAGTGATACTTGGTTCTTGTAGCTAGTGCCTTCCCTAGAGCATATTTAGTTCTTTTCAGCTTCAAATTTTTATTTTTTTTCCCTTCAGTGTTTATTGGTGTTTCCTTTTTCATTAATCACAATACTGAAGTGACTCTCTGCATATCCTTTTTATCCTCTTAATTTCACCCACCAGAACATTATCTCTTACAAATTGAGCCCTTTGCCAGTTTCATGTCACATTTCTTTAAGCAAATAAATGTTCTCCATATGCTTAGCGTATACTCCTGAGCCCTGTAGCCTATTACCCCTTTTAAAACAGAAATGGGGAAACAGCTGTTTCTCAATTCCTATAAAATATGTCCTGTTTTATAGATCACACTGAGCAGCTCTGTTTTGATGTCTGCAATATTAGTTGGTCCTTGAAATTGTGAATTTCCTGGACCTGAATTTTCCCTCTCACATTTGGGAAGGAGAGATCAATTCTACTAGTTGTTTCATTGTGTTATACAGGCCATGGGATCTTCTCTGTCATTTATTTTGATAACTAACTGGAGGTCTCACATGGAAGAAATGCCTTCTTCCTTACAGCACAACAAAGCTTTGAACTCTTAAGATTGATGTTGTGTGGTCATCTTATTCAGAGTTTCAGCAGATGTGGATTGAATATTATCTGTGGATTCTATGCTACATGCAGAGCAAACAAGGATGAAAGAGCACCCTGCTTTCAGGTAGCCCACAGTCCAGTAGAGAGGACAGATGCAATGTGATGATTGTTCTAATCAAGGGATACCTAAGCTGTTATGACCTTAAGGAAGAATTGGCAAACTATGGCCTGAGGTGGCTACCTGTTTTCATATATAAACTTTTTAAAAAGATTTTATTTATTTGAGAAAGAGAGAGCTAGAGAGAGCACAAGCAGAAGTACTGTCTCTCTGGGGTAAGGCCAGAGAGAAGAAGTCGCAAACTCCCTGCTGAGCAGGGAGCTCAACAAGGGGCCAATCCCAGGCCAATCATGACTTGAGCTGAAGGCAGACACTTAACTGACTAAGCCATCCAGGTGGCCCTATATATAAAGTTTTGTTGTAACATAACCACACCTACTCATTTATGTATTTTCAGTCGATACTTTCATTCAAAGTGTCATTCTGACAGAGATCATATGGCCCACAAACATAAAGTATTAACCACCTTGTCCTCTAATAAAAAGTTTGCCAGTTCCTGGCTTAGAAGAAGGAACATAGAGTATATGTCACCAGAGAATAGACTGGTAGAGAACAATGGCAACAAAGGCAGACAATGGCAACAAAAATGTTCTTCAAGGGACGTTTGGGTGGCTCAGTTGGTTAAGCCTCTGCCTTTGACTCAGATCAACCTTGAAGGATGACAGCATTTTATGAACTAGGTTCAAGAAGAGAGCGCATGAAGTTATGAGTTGAGAACCAAACTATAGTGTGCCAGAAAACAAAGGAAGAGTGTCAGAAAGTTGAGGGTTGACATCAGTGTCAAAAGCCCCAGCACAATCAAGTAAAATTATGATTATGATGATCTTTTCCTGAGAGTTTATTTGTGTGCCAGACTGTGTGCTAAGCAATTTACATTCATTATGTCAGCATTCCATGTAACAACCCTATAAGGTAACCCTATGATATTCCCATTTTATAGATGAGGAAACTAAGGCATAGAATGAGCAAGTAACTTTTCCAAGGCCACATAACTTTAAATGGCAGAGGTGGTGTTCTAATCCAGGGAGCCTGACTCTAAAGAGCCTCTCTTTTTTTTTTATAAACATATATTTTTATCCCCAGGGGTACAGGCTGTGAATCGCCAGGTTTACACACTTCACAGCACTCACCATAGCACATACCCTCCCCAATGTCCATAACCTCACCCCACTTCTCCCAACCCCCCTCCCCTCAGCAACCCTCAGTTTGTTTTGTGAGATTAAGAGTCACTTATGGTTTGTCTCCCTCCCAATCCCATCTTGTTTCATTTATTCTTCTCCTACCCCCTTAACCCCCCCA